>NC_138374.1:135537745-135567978 GCF_054177405.1 Leptonychotes weddellii
ATACCTAGGAATAAATCTAACCAAAGAGACAAAGGATCTGTACTCAGAAAACTATAAAATACTCATGAAAGAAATTGAGGAAGACACAAAGAAATGGAAAAACGTTCCATGCTCATGGATTGGAAGAACAAATATTGCTCTTTAATTTCTTAAGACTTGTTTTGTGACCTAACATGTGATCTATCTGGGAGGATTTTCCACGTACATTTGAAAAAAAAGTATATTCTTCTGCAGTTGGGTGTGAAGTTCTATGTCTGTTAGATCTATTTTTTCTATTCTGTTGTTTTATTCTTCTGTTTCTTTCCCAACTTTCTGTCTGAATGATCCTTTTATGGAGGGTGGGGTATTGACATCTACTATTATCGTATTGTTGTCTGTTTCTCCCTTCAGATCTGTCAATATTTGTTTTATATATTTAGGTGCTTTGATGTAGGATGAGCATTATTTATAATTGTTATATCTTCCTGTTAAATTGACACTTCTTTCATTATATAATGATGTTTGTCTCTTGTGACAGTTTTTGACTTCTAGCTTGTTTTGTCTGGTATGAAGAGAGCCACCCTTGTCCTTCATGGAATATGTTTTTCCATCCCTTCATTTTTAGCCCATGTGTGTCCTAAAAGCTAAAGCAAGTCTCTTGTAGGCAGGATATTGTTGGTTCTTGTTTTTTTGTTTTGTTTTGTTTTGTTTTTTTATTCATTCAGCCACTCTGTCTTATTTTTGGAGTATTTACTCCATTGACATTTAAAGTGACTAGGGAAAAACTCTTGCCCTTTGGTTCATTGTTTTTTTACTTTTTTGTAGTTGGTTTCTTCCTTCCTTTCTTCCTCTCTTGCTATCTTCCTTTGTGGGTACTATTTTTTAAGGAAAATAGGGTCACTACTACAGTCCTAGGGTAGAGAAGAGCATGTGTAGAATCTAGGAGAGATGGTAGGGTACCTTTTATTACTTCACATACAAAGGCAAATTTTGATTGGAGCAACCTCATTTAGGCAAAGCCACCCATGACCAGATCCTTAGGGAATGTTAAGGTGCTAGCTAAGCTCAAAAGAATGTTCAATAGGTGAAATAAAACAATCATAAATAACTATGACAATCTTGTGATGAATTCCAGAAATGAGGATTACAGTAGCTGTTTTATTTTCTTGTTTACTTAATTTTGTATATATTTGTATATGTTAACCATTCCCCTCCCCTCTTAATATGCTGGTATATATAAGGTGTGTTGCTGGTGGTAAGCATCATAATTCAAACTTTAAAGAAAGACCATCAAGGAATACTTAACCTGTGACACTCTGTGTCTCCCTTTTATGAAGATGAATGGGGCCACTCTCTGTGTGAGACATATTTGCATGATATTAGTTACTACTGTTTGAAAAGGTAAACATGAAAAGAAGGGTATATATGGATGTTGAATATCCAAATGGGAAACTGTGCTGGTTATATTTTGTTGATACTTCATATCATACTTATTCTTCTCTGATTCTCTTTGCTGTACTCTCCTATCAAAACCCTGGAGTCTGTCCTGATTCTTTGTGTCAGGGGTCAGGGACCAACACTTCCTGTCCTCTGGAAGGTCCTTCTAGCTGGATTAAGAAATTGACATGAGACAGATTAACAGGAGAAAGTCAATTAAAATTAATAGGTATACATGTGGAAAATCCACATAGACATGGGAATCCAAAGACAGTCAGGCAAAAGGAGGTATGTATGTCATTGTGACCTAAGGAGAAGGGGTAGGGCTCTGGGTTTCAGAGGAAAGGAATGCACTTCATAGGGTGATAAGAAGAGCAGATGTTTGGTAATTAGATGTTTGCCCTACCATGTAGATGGGTCATTCAGATAAAATTTATCTGTTAATAACTCATATTTTGGGAAAGACCCCCAATTTAGATTCTTCTGTGTGGTTAAGGGAGGACCAAAGTTTGTCTTGAGCCCACAGGGTCTCAAGGGCCTTCAGCTCAAAATAACCCACATGCCAAAGTGTCACATTCTGGGGGAGTGGGAGGCAGAAACTCTCCTGAACCCCGTCACTTGCCAGGAGAATTTCAGATATGTTTAGAAGTATACAAATAATGGAAGAGAAAGAAAGTTAGTTTTTTTTCTGGGAACATGTTATGTGAGCACTTGTCAGGTGGTAGATATAGGCTTTTACCCTTGGCTTTTGGATTTCCTGAGCATCACTGATCAGGGCTGCATCATCCAAGACCATAGGTAGAGGCTCCCTACAATCCTTTCAATGCTGAAAGTCAAGAACAAGCCTCCTGACATTCACTCTCCCAGCCTTCAGTACATAAATGTGTAAGTCTCTAATTCCTCTATCAAGCCTTTCATTACTTTAAATACCACAAGTAGAATCTGATTGATTCTCAGAAAACAACTCTGTATAATTCTACCTCAATCTTTGTAATAGATACAGGAGCTTGAGTTTTTCTTATCTATATGTGTAATATTATAAATGTCTTTTTATTTGATGTAATAAAGTTCCCAGACTTTTGGTCTTGTAACAAAAAAATGAAATTGTCCTTGGAGCAATTGTTAACCATCTTCTTAACATTATTCACAGAATGAAATTACTGAGTCAAAATCTATTTGCATTTCAAATTTCCATATGCATCATATTGACAAACAAATTCTACAAAGGCTATGTAAATGTATACTTTCACCAATTACATGTGGACATGTTAATTTCTCCTTGACATACACAGTGCTTTTTTTTTTAATCAGTTATAGCAGATGAAAGATAAAAATTATATGTTGTCTCCTTTTATATTTCTTTGATTACATATTAGTAGGGTAAAACATTTTACATAAATATATCAGTTATTCAACTTTTGGAAATTTTCTGCTGATAACATTTTCCTATTTTTCTTTCCCCCCATTTTTTTTTATAGATTTGTAAAACTACTTGGTTCAAAAATTTTATTTGAGGGGTGCCCCAGTGGTTCAGTTGGCTAAGTGTCCAGCTCTTGATTTTGGCTCAGGTTATGATCTCTGGGTTGTGAGATCAAGCCCTGCATCAGACTCTGCACTTAGCTGAGAGTCTGCTGGAGATTCTCTCTCACCCTCTACCTCTTCCTCCTGCTCTCTCTCTAAAATAAATAAATAAGTCTTTAAAAAACTGCATTTGGACTTTGAATTAAAGTGTTCCATTTAAGGGTGCCTGGTGTAAAGCATACGACTCTTGATTTTGGTTCAAGTCATGATCTCAGGGTCATAGATCAAGCCCTGTGTGGGGCTCTGCACTGAGTATGGGGCCTGTTTAAGATGATTTCTCTCCTCCTACCCACCCCTCCCGCCCCAACTGGTGGTCTTGCTCTCTAAAAAAATTAAAAAATGAAGCGATCCCCTTGCACTTCTATTTTTTCTTTAAGATTTTATTTGACGGAGAGAGACACAATGAGAGAGGGAACACAAGCAGGGGGAGTGGGAGAGGGAGAAGCAGGCTTCCCACCTAGCAGGGAGCCTGATGTGGGGCTCGGTCCCAGGACACTGGGACCACGACCTGAGCTGAAGGCAGACACTTAACGACTGAGCCTCCCAGGAGTCCCTGCACTTCTATTTTTATTAAAATACTTTTTACATTGAAAACTAACCTTATGGAGATTTAATTTACGTACCATAAAATGTTCCTAATTTAAATTTACAGTTTGGTGAGTTTGGAAAAAAATGTGTACACCCAAGTGACAACCACCCAGTCAAGTTATAGAACATTTCTACAACCCCCCAAAGTTCCTTTCTATCCTTTTGTGGTCAATCCCACCCAGCCTTGGTCCTTAGAAAAATACTAATCTTGGGGCGCCTGGGTGGCTCAGTTGGTTAAGCGACTGCCTTCAGCTCAGGTCATGATCCTGGAGTCCCGGGATCGAGTCTCGCATTGGGCTCCCTGCTCGGCAGGGAGTCTGCTTCTCCCTCTGACCCTCCTCCCTCTCATGCTCTCTGTCTCTCATTCTCTCTCTCGCAAATAAATAAATAAAATCTTTAAAAAAAATACTAATCTTGCTTTTTTATTGAATGGCTTACTCTTTCCCATAATTTCATATATGTGAAATCAAAGAGTATGTTCGTTTTTGTGTCTTATTTCTTTCACTGAGCATAGTTTTTGAGACTCACTCATGTTGTTGCATTCATCAACTTTCTGTTTATTGCTTAATAACATTCCTTTTACAAATATACCACAATTTATTCATCTGTTGAACTGTTGGGGGACATTTTGATTGTTTCCAGTTTGAGGCTAATCAGAGTAAAACTCTTATAAAATGAGTCTCCAATTCATTGTGTAGATATATATGTTCATTTATCTTTGGTAAGTATCTATGAGAGCAATGGCTATGCCATCTGCTAGAGGTAAATTTAGCTGCTTATAAATTGGCACTGTTTTCCAGAAAGGCTGTATGGTGACTAATTTCCACCAGCAATGCAGGAGGTATCCTGCTCTCTCACATCCTCACTTCTTCACCTACTGTCCATCTTTTCAACATCCCACATGGATAGTGACATTTCACAGTACTTTTATTATGCATTTATTGAAGACTTAGTATGTTAGGCAGTCTTTCATGTGCTTTTGGCTATTTGTTGTTTCTTGTTAATGAAGTATGTGTTCAAAGCTTTGACAATATTTTCATTAACAAGTTTGTCTTCCTTGTTTTCCTTTGCAAGAGATAGTTTTGTATGCTGGATAAAAGTCCTTTACTAGATATAAACTTTGCAAATATGTTCTCCTACTCCTTTTAATTTTATTAATTATGTGTTTGTCATAATAGTTTTAATGAAACATAACTTGCAAAACATTTTATTTACACTTTTAAAGTGTATCATTCAATAGTTGTCTGTATAATCAGAGTTGTGCACCCATTAACAATATCTAACTTTAGAATAACAACATTTTTAATGTTGATGTAGTTCAATTTATCACCTCTTTCTTTATATATTTCATGTTTTCTGTCTCCTACCTAATAAATATTTGTCTACTCCAAGTTACAGATTTTCTGGGTTTTTTTCCTGAAATTAGTTATGGCTTTTGACATTTTTAGTTAAATTGTGCGTGACTTTTGGTAAAAGTCAAGATTTGTATTTTATCATATATACATCCAATATGTCCATCACAGTAAGTTGAAAGGACTATCCTTTCTTCATTGAAAAACCTTACCATCTTTGTTGAAAATCATTCGGGGATATATGCATGGTGTTATGTCCATATTGTTCAGCCTGTCCCATTGATTCATGTGCTTAGTCTTATGCCACCATTACCGGCTCAGTGTTGCTCTATAGCATGTCTTGATAATCTGGTCCATCTGTTTCTAAATTGTGCTTATTGTGTGTGATGTTTTTTTCTTTAATTATTACTTCAAATGTGGAATCTAAAAACCAAAACTAACAAACAAACTAACTAAAGAAACAGATTCAGACTCATAAATACAGACAACAAACTGGTGGTTGCCAGAGGGGAGAGGGTGGGTGGTGACAAAATCAGTGAAGGGATTTAAGAGGTACAAACTTCCCGTTACAAAATAAATAAGTCATGAGGATGAAAAGCACAGCATAGGGAATAGAGTCAGTAATAGTGTAATCATCTTGTGTGGTGAGAGAAGGTGACTACACTCTCCCTAAATTGGCCCACCTCCCTCATATTCTGCTTTCAGAGTACAGCTGCTTTACCTCCTCAAGCTTTTTCACTTTAGGCCGATTTACACTCCTCAGCTCAGCAGGACCACTGTGCTCTCCTTGGGTTCCTTCTGAAAGTGCACATAATGTGGTCTGAACGATGAGCTTGTCACAAGCCTATATGCACTAGTGAATGGATACGGATGGTGCCTAGTAGCTGCTCACAAAGCTGCTCTTAATATCGGAGCTGCAGTATGGAAGTGAGAAGCAAGGAAACCTTGATGGTACAGTCCTTTGCCCCCTCTCTAAAATGACCTATCAATTTAAACAATTCTTTAAAGTACCTGTGTCCTCCTCCTCAGAAGTCAGATCAACACTGACAAGACTCTTTATTTCTATTAGCCCATAGAATACGTCTATCAATGAGGACCTTATATTTCTCAAAATTAAAAATTAAAACAAGAAGGAAATCTATGATTTCTTCCCTCCCTACGTAGCCCAAAAATCCTGAATCATGCAGGAAGAGGCATCCTATTGGAAGGGAGAGATGTGTAAGGGAAATTTGAGGAGGTTGAGACCCACTGTTTGGCCCCTGGGCATGGGTAATGCTGCAGCATTCTCAGCGGGCCTCAGTCTTAGCCCTCTTTGCCTTATTTCTCCATCTCCCCTTCTAAACATCACATTCTTTTCAGACAAAGGACTGTAGTTCTAAACATGCTAAGAGGAAAAGAAATCACTTGAACCAAGTTCAAACTATTCCCAAACCCCACCCCAAATACTTCTTACCCAGAAGATCCTGGGTAAATCCAATGACAGGCATCTTCCCATGAACTGCAGGAAGCTCATGTGTATGTGGCCCATGAACCACCACCATCATGGGCTATGTCATTTCCCTCTTTGCGAAGCCCTCCCCACAAAACAATCACCAGAGTGCCTGGAATGACATTAGTACTTAATGCATAATGATTAAATTAATGAACTGACGGATGCATAGTTGAATATCTGAATTAAAACATGTCTGTGAAAAGATGAATCTAACAGAGAAGTGTCGAAAAGTTTAGAATTTGTGCCCCCTTGGAATGCAAGCATAGCAAAGATGCATGAAGCAGGAGAGATACAGAAAAATAATTATCTGGTTTATTCAACAAGCACACTTGAAAGAGGAGGAAACTATGATATTTGTCAAAGAAGGCACTTATGTAATCCCTTAAAACACTTACTCTATATGCAGAATCTATAAGGCCAATGATAAAGTGAGTTATATTGCCTTATTTCATTGAGCAAATGGAAACTTGAGCCAAAATGAATGACCTGTGGGGGAAAAAAATCATAGTATTCAAAGCTATCCATCCTCTACACAGATCAAGTAAAGTACATAATTTATTTAATTCTTTTTATCTCAAGTTTTTTATGCCCAGAATCCAAAAAGTACTTCCCTCCAAGGCCTCAATCCCCTTGGGGTCCCCTACTTCTATAAGACCCAGGGATTTCACTGGCACCTCTGCCACCAGGAATACAGGGCTGATGAGATGGAGGCTGTCCACTTATCTCCAGTCCATACAGCAAACAGAGCTTTCTTTCCTCTTTAAAGGCTCATAGCCCCTGAACTTCCTCCAATTAATTCTAGAAAGAAAATACTGCTTGATGTTCTTAGAGAGTTTGCCTGTTTGTCTCTCCCTTTATACTGTGACAGGACACAGAAGGAGACCTGGGATTGGGCAGCAACTCCGCCTCTAAATGTAAGTGTTTCCCTTGCATTGTGGCCATAGCACCAGACTTTCCTCTCAGTCTACAAAAGTCCTGGGCCCCATGGGAAGACTCAGAGGCAGAACAACTGGTGGACACCATGCACAGGTGAACTGGGCCAGAGCATCAGGATCCAGGGGGAAACATGGGGAACAAAGATCCAGTGGTCCAGTGAACAAGTTTTGCCATCTCAATAAGGAGAGGAAAAAGGGAGGAAAAGGTTACGAGTATAAAATTGGCAACTATTTCTAAAACAGGCCTGAACCAGGAAATAGGAGGACACATCCTGAATGGTAGCACAGATGTGTACTTTAGCAGAAGGAAAGCTTTGGTGACACAGTGAAGGTGGAAGAAGGAGAGGCGGGAGGGGCAGACTGCCTTATGGGGTCCCATAGAGTAAAGGACACACTGATCTGTTTCCCCAGCCACTGGTATGTAAGCACACAGTACAGAGGAAATCTCAAAAATCGAACCCAAGTTAATGAGAAGGCAGAGCCCAGGATGGGAGAGTTTTAGATATTTGGGGTACAGTCTCACCTCTGCTGCTAAAATGCTACACAACTTAGAACTTTACACTTTACCTCTCCGGGCCTCAGTTTCCCAATTTGTAATGTGAGGCATGTGGGTGAGATACAGCTAGCACTTCCTGAGTGTTCACTCTGAGTCAGGGACTTAACTGTGAGCATTTGGTGCTCATGAAATGGTTTCTGCTCACATGATTGCCATCTCAGATGAAAGCCTGAGGTGATTTCCACAGTCATAAAGCTGGTCAGTGTCAGAGTCATGGTCCCAGCCTCACAGTCTGGCTTCTGTGTCCTTGCCGGCCTTTCTCTGCTTTGGTTCCAACACATGGTCCCAGAACAAACGGACAGAGAAGTAGACACACACAGTAATCAAAGCCTTACAGCTACTCAGAGAAGCCTTTCTGGAGATCAGTATTAAGCTGGGGTTTGGTAGCAGGGATAAATATTGACTGTGGGGGATAAAGAACAGTAGGAAAAGAAATTAATGTTAATTGTGAAGACAGAGGGAGGGAAATTAGTGATGTATAATGGTCATGGACAAGCCACGTTTCTACAGCTGAAGCCAGAAGTGTGTTGTAACGCTCAGGAGTAAAATACCTGAGGCGATGATCAGGACAGAGACTTCCAGAAATAATGTCATGAAAAATAATTGAGAGAACTAAGAGTGTTAGGAGGAAAATGAGACCCCTAAAGGGATATGATCACTACTCCAATAACTAAAGGGTTGTCACTGATAAAAAGAACCCCTTGCAGGTGTCAGCAGGGGACACTTCCAAAGCTAGGGCTGCATGAGTCAAGGAGGCATATCTGGTTCATTTCTGAATAAGAAGGTTCTCGACAATGAAGACACGTAGCAAGAGAGCAGCCTGCGCTGTGTCTGAGGGTTTCTTATAATTGGATCTTGACTGTGGGGACTAGACATATATCCCAGGTTTATATAAAAAGTTCACAGAATTGGGTGCAAATTGAGGAAGGAAATTCCTGAGCTTCTTCTAATATAAAGATTGTCTGCTTGTCTCAGCCTAGTCGGAAGCTTTCAGCACTACGTGCTCTCAGATTAAATGACAGATCTTCACACAGATAATGGGGAGAGTTGTTCTTAGAACATTCTGGAAGAATGGAGACCTCGTCACCCTTTGCACTGAGTTGGAGCTCTACTTAGCCTCTTAATCCCAAATTCCCATGCAATCATGACAAAGAAAATCCCAATATGTGGGATCATTCTACGCCTGTCCCAAAGGCTTCACAACTGATTATTTATCATAAATAAATCTCTACACTTTTAATTAATAATATTAAAAAATACTTCATTGTATCTAAGCAAACACTGTTTGAGGCCAACATAGGAGGGGCTGGATAGAACACTTTTCATTGGTTTTTGTTTTTTTCTGAAACGGTCATAAGAATGCTTTTCAGGTAAGTGATTTCTGAGGGCTGTTGTTCTCATGTGCGTTAAATAAATGGCTTGATCTTTTTGTGCCTCCCTTTCTTTTTCCATAAAATGACAGGATTAGGTGAGATGAGCTCTAAATCACTTCTTGATTTAGCAGACTGTGTATGAAATTTCAGGTGTCCTTGAATTGGGACATATTTTAGGTCACTTCCCCTGCCTCCTGCTTTCCTCCATCCTATGATCACTGTGCTTAAGGGTTTGCTACTCATGTCTTCAAGCCAATATTTTCAGCTTTGTGCAGAAACACAAATATGGCCTCTTTGGGGCATTTCCCTTTTGTCAGATTCTCTCTGTTCATAATTTCAGGATGTGTGAATCCGATTCCCACTGACCAATGACAAGACAGAACCAGAGCATGATCACTGAATTCATCCTTATAGGCTTCTCAAACCTGGGGGATCTGCAGATCCTTCTCTTCTTCATCTTCCTCCTGGTTTACCTGACCACGCTGATGGCCAATGCCACCATCATGACTGTCATTCGGCTAGACAGGACTTTGCACACTCCTATGTACTTTTTTCTCTTTGTCCTCTCCTGCTCTGAAACCTGCTACACCTTGGTCACTGTACCAAAAATGCTGACCAACCTGCTTTCCACATGTCAGACTATTTCTTTCTCCGGGTGTTCTGCTCAGCTCTTCTTCTTCGTGGGCTTGGCTTGTACCAACTGTTTTCTAATTGCTGTAATGGGGTATGATCGCTACATTGCCATCTGCAACCCTCTCAACTACACACTTGTTGTCAGCCGAGCCACCTGTGTGCAGCTAGTTCTAGCCTCCAGCTGCTGTGGCTTCTTGATCTCTGTGGTTGTCAATGTCTTGGTGTTTAGTGTGCCCTTCTGTGCCTCCAATCAGATCAACCACTTTTTCTGTGATATTTCCCCAGTCATAAAACTAGGCTGCGCTGACACCAACCTGAAGGAGATGGTCATCTTCTTCCTCAGCATTCTGGTCTTGCTGGTCCCCTTTGTGCTGATCTTCATCTCCTATGTTTTCATTGTCTCCACCATCCTCAAGATTGCATCAGCTGAGGGACAGCGCAAGGCCTTTGCCACCTGCGCCTCCCACCTCACAGTGGTCATCGTCCACTATGGCTGTGCCTCCTTCATCTACCTGAGGCCCACATCCCTATACTCCTCTGATAAGGACCGGCTCATGGCAGTGACCTACACTGTGATCACCCCACTGCTCAACCCTCTCGTCTACACACTGAGAAATAAAGAAGTGAAGACTGCTCTGAGTAAGGTTCTCAGCAGGTACTCATTCCCCAAAACTGTACGAGTGGCTTGGTAAATCAAAAGAGTTATATTCATGATAGAAATGAGGATTTCAAGTTACTTTGATTTTTTTTAATTGGGAAGTCTTTATTTGTGCTTAGCCTATATTGATTGCAGTGGTTATATCCATTGGTCCCCAGTAAGTTATGTGAATGTGGAAACTCTCAAGCACTCAAGTCCTGCTATTTTCATGCACTGGAAATGTAGGTTTTCTCAGCTGACACTACAACTGATGCATTATCCTTCTGAGAATGCCTAGCCCATTGATCCTCTTCTCACACCGAAGGACACCGTGGAGAAGGAGTTTAAGTTTCTCAATGATTTTCTCTATATTTTGAGGTTTCCAAAGAAATATTTATAATAAATAAATTATTTATAGATAAAAAGAATGAATTCACTTATAGTTAAGTGAGGAGGGAATTCAGGTTCTAAAAGACTGATGGTAGAGTAGAAAATATAGACTGTGGACTCACAGAAACCTGGATTTGAATCTTGATTTGGATCATTTTCTAGCTAAATGCCATGAGCCGAGGTTAACCTCTCTTGTGGTCAGTTATCCCCTGTGTAACATGAGACTCCCAATACCTCTTGAGTGGGGCATTTTAAGAACTCAGTAAATTAGTAGACGCAAAACAATCCCACGCTTATCTGATAGAAGGCATAGGCATTACAAATTATTGTTCCCTTTCATACCACCTTCCTCCTCTTTCTTTCTACTATAAACCAGGATCGTACTAAATGTCAGATATGGTGGGAAAGTAAGTTGACTACTCAAGAGCTCTGTTGATACACCTACTACTGTGTGCAAAGTAGTAAATTAAGTGTTGTAGGTAAAGAGTGACTGAACCCACCCCTCTCTTTCATGTCCCATTATAAGAAGTGACCAAATTTCAGTTACCTATTTCAGTATCTCATACATATTCCACTGAGGACTCTGGGTTTTGTTAAAGGTGTGTTTCAATAAAACCACTGCACTTTATGTAATAATTTCATAATTATTCATTCCTCAGCATTTCACTTGAGCACACACTAGGCTTCCAAAAAAATCTTTGTTCAATTAATAAATGATGATAAAAGGCAGTTCGTTGAGATCTCCTAATTTACCTGTAAATATAAATTATCACCAAACTGAATGGATTTTTTTCCTGGATCTTCGTGGTCCTTTTTTTTCTTTTTTTTAAGAGAGCGAATGTATGAGTGGGGTGGGAGGGCCAGAGGGAAAGAAAGAGGGAGAATCTTAAGCAGGATCCATGCTAAGTGCAGAGCCCACAGTGGGGCTTGATGTCATGACCTGAGCCAAAATCAAGAGTTGGATGCTTAACTGACTTAGCCACCCAAGAACCTTTCAGTGTAACTTTAATATTGATTTAATAAGATATTGAATAAAGATTTATTTTATATGATCAACTCAGAATATGTTTCTACTGTTATTTTTTTATCTAACAAATAATTATTTAGCATCTGTCACTCAATAGGCACAATGAGGGTAATGAAGAGATGAGAAATATTGCAAACTAAAAAAAGAGAATTATAACACAGTGTGATAAGTAATTACTTGGGATACAATGGCTGTATATGTTTAAGGATCTACCTCAATCTTAGAGAAATCAAAAAAGACTTCGTGGAGTAAGTAATATTGAAACTGAGATCTGAAAAATAAGTAAAAACTGAGGAAGTAGAGAGTGGTGAAGAGTGCTTGGGGAGGTGCACAGATTCAGAGAAGGATTGCATAGCTTAAATGAGTATATTTATGTGTTCCACAGGCCCTGAAAATAGGAATCCAGGGTGACAGACAGAGGTGATAATATAAGGCAGAAATGGAATCCCCTTAGGAAGAACTTTCTGGTTTAAATTAAGACAGCCAGATTGAACCCAACTATATTAATAAACTGGGTCTATCCAAGGGTGGCTTGACTTAACATATTTTATAGTTCAAAATTACTCTATGCATGGCAAAAAAGGATAGATGACGTGATAGATTTATTGATTAAATTAGATCAGTAGATAGAACAGATGGGAGTAGATACGGGATATAAGTTATATATATGTAATTTTATGCATCTATTAAGACAATTATATACATAATTTACTTTAAAATTTGATTTATATATTTAAGATGTGATTTTCCTGATAGGTGCAGAAAAATTCAAACATTTAACGTGCAATTATAAATAAAAACATATAAAACTAAAAATAGTAGACTTTTCTAATCTGATAGCCTATCTTTAAAAAATTGACAGCAAATATCATGCTTAATGATAAAATAGGGGGAATGTCCCTTTGATACCAGGAATAAAACAATAATGCCCACTCTCTATTCAGTACTGTCCTAGAGGTCTTTCCTATTGTAAGGGAAACAAATAAAATGATGGTAGTTTAAAAGGAAGAACTTAAACTGTGGTCATTGAAAATATTCTTAGGAACATAGAAATTACATAGGAATATACAGATAAAGATGAGAATTAATAAATTAACATATTTACAAGATTCCTTGATACTAAGTCAATAATAAAAAAATAAAATATATTTCTCTGAATCAACAGAAAATAAAATCCTTATGTATAGGAATATGGAATACAGAAATGCAAAAGAACAAGAAAAGTCAAAGTGATCTTTAAAAAGCACTAGTCTAGAGTACTTACATTTCCAATACCAAACCTATAATTAAGTTACAGTAAAAAAAAAAAAAAAAGATAGTAAAATGCTGGTGCAAAAATATAAACTTGAACAATGGAAGAAAAAAGATCACTCAGAAATAATCCAATATGCATATATTCATCTGGTTAAGGCAAAGGTGACACTGAGTTCAAGTGCATTCTCTCATATCTGGAATGAAAGAAAATCTTTACAAAAATAGTGCAGGATCAATGGATATCCACAGGAGAAAACAGAAAATCTACCCTTATCTCATATCACACAGGTAATCAATTCCAGATGGGTATTAAAACTAAATATTTAAGGTCAAGCAATACATTTTCTAGAATATTGAAAATGTGGGTGGGAGGGGTGGGGGTGGGCAGCACAGGTGAAGAGGAGTGGGAGGTATCACACTGGCTTCTGTTGTATGAAAAGGCAAAGAGAGACAGTGAGTGGGCGGGGTTGCTTCCTTTTGTCATCCCTCACTCACGAGGCCTTGAAGAAGTTGTTGACTGGGAACTGCACTGGGGAAGGGTCTGGACAGTCTTAGTCCAGACTCCTGACCTGGTTGGGCTGAGACTAAGTAAATAAATCTGCGTTTTCCATTTAGGCTGTAAGTCTGAAGTTTTAGATGGGATACGGTCACATTGTTTTGCAGACCTCCTTCATTCTGCTTAGATATACAATAATTATTTCTGGCTTCATTAATATCATCAGTCCTTCTATATTGGAAATCACATCCCCCACATGTTTTATGTCTGTGAAGAACATGACTCTTAACTGTTTTCATTGTCTCTTGAATTACCCAGTGTAAACTTTGCTGCATAATTTTGAAACTAAATTTAATACATATATTTGGACTCAGGGTATACATTTCTATATCCTCCTTCCAAATGACTCCTCCCAAATTCACCTGACTATATTATTACTTTAATTTTGCTCTTTTTTTCTTATATGTTAATATATTTATACCTGCCTGCACAGCACATACTTAAATCATCTCTAATCCATTCTGGAAGGTTACTCTTATAATTTAAAATTCTTTGGGTTACAAATATAAAGTAATCCAACTCAAACTGGTATTAATGAAAACTAATCTATTGGCTTATGTAAGCTGAAAAGTTCAGTGTTGCAACAGTTTTGGGCACAGGGTGATATAGAATTCCAATAGTCATCTTCACACAGTCTTTGAGATGTGTCTGAAAGCTCTGCTTCTTCAATCTTGGCTTCGTTTTTAGCCTAAACTCAACAGTCTCTGACAACTCCAGCTCACACAATCCAGTCCAAAGGAAGAGAGAATTCACTTCTTCAAATGTGAAAACAAAAGTCAAGACATTGAATTTTGTTGTTCCTGATTGTCCAGACTTGGATCACATGCCTATCCTGAAGCAAACCCTTAAGCCAGAGGGAATCCAGTGGCTGACTGCCATAGTGTCACCTGCTCTCCCCTGGAACATTAAAGCGAGGCAATTGGATGAGACTGAAGCCAAAATTTGAAAAAAAATTAAGGTAGTAGTGAAGAGGAAAAATCTGTGCCCTAAGATGGCTGACCGAGCCAGCAGGGAAGTCCCAGTCCCTGCCCCAGGGCTCTTCCAGGTTCTTCTCCTTGCTCTGCTTCCCGTGCATGGTCCTTCTCCCTGCTCCATTTCCCATGGGCGCCAAAAGTGCCAAGTATGTGGAAGTAGAAGTGTATAAATTACCCCTTTTTGCTTGTGCTGGGGCTCAGACCTTTGGAGTTCATCCTTCCCTGAGCCCATCGGTGTTAAATAAACCTCCTATCCTCCAAGATCTCCGAGTGCCACTTGGTTCTTCCAACCAACAATCCAGTCCAGGTTCCATAACATTTGGTTCCCTAACCGGGAAACCCATTGTTGTCACTGGTTTGGGGGCAACAGTGGGGCAGGGACAGAACGAGAGATTGGAACGAGAGATCAGAACGGAGAAGGTGCGCCCTGCCTAATATTCAGCAGTCCCCCCCTCCCCCTGGTCGCCTCAGACTGGTCCCACTCCGCCGTTCCCGCTGACTCGAGGAGACTTGGCAGGTGAGGACCTGGTCTCGATGTTGGATCACGGTAAGGCCTGGGGGCCCCAGACCCAGACAGACCCACCTGCTGGAGTGGAAGGGGAGCCTGATCACCTCCCAGAGACCTCTTAGAGGTCTCACAGGTAGGGATTCCCAGGGAGGGAATGTAACTTCTGGAGTGTGAATGTGTGAGTGAATGTGCAGTCCCACCTGGCTTGCTCAAGTGGACTGATTCTGTGACTCCATGGGCGGGCACCCTTAAAGTCCTCAGAAGCCTATGGAGTCTGAGTGGGCCTGTCTGTGATTCTGTGGTGAACGGCATACAGTCTAGGGTGACATCAGAATAGTTTTTGATCGTAAGTCACAACGCTGACACCGCTACCGCTAAGCCTCACCTAAACTCCCTCAGGACACAGCCAGACGGGCATCTAATTGGTCTCCACCTCTTTTTGTCTGTCTCTATGCCATCACACATGGGAATATTATCATGGGGTCAGGACAGAGTAAACCCACGGTCCTCGAGATCATGATCAAAAATTTCAAGAAGGGGTTCTCGGGAGACTATGGAGTCAGGATGAATCCCGGCAAACTGAGAACCCTATGTGAATTGGAATGGCCCACCTTTAATGTCAGGTGGCCTTCTGAAGGGATGTTGGATGTCCCAACTATCTGTCGAGTGTGGCGAGTCATAATAGGAGAACCAGGACACCCCAACCAGTTCCCGTACATTGACTGCTGGCTAGGAATTGCCCAGACCCTTCCCCCTTGGGTGTGATTCACTTGCAATAGGCAGAGACAGGCCAGGGTCTTAGTCACCTCATCCAAGTGGCCCAAAGAAGGCCGACAGAAGCCCCAGCCTCCACAGATTCTAACTGGAGATCCCAAAGATGAACTGATCCTGCCTCCACCATACACACCTTAAAGTTCTGCACCCGCAGTTCCAAACACTCCACCGCCATCAGTGGATCCACTCTTTCCAGGACCAGCAGCCAGGCTGTGCCCCAGGCCAGATGCAAGTGTCCTCCAAATGCTGGTATGAGAGACACGGGAACCCAAGAGATGCAATGAAGATGGGAGAGTGCAACCAGGTCATTCCATGATGTATTATCAACCTTTCTCCACCATGGACCTCCTCAACTGGAAACCCAGCACTCCTTCCTACTCTGAGAAAACACAAGTTATGGTAGCCCTCATGGAATTCCTCTTCCAGACTCACTGGCTGACCTGGGAAGACTGCCAACAGTTATTCCACACCCTTTTTAACACAGAAGAGAGGAGAATACTGAGGGGAGCACGGCAGTACCTAGAAGAGCATGCACAAGCGGGAGTCATCGACCCTACTGCCTGGGCTAACACAGCTGCACCTGAGGAGCGCCCAACATGGGACTTCACCACAACCAAGGGACAGGCCCACAACCGCCAATTCCAGGAGGTCTTCTTCTGGGAAATCCCGGCAGGAGCTTAGAAACCCATGAACATGACTAAGATATACTCAGTCACTCAACAACCAGGGGAGTCCCCCGGAGACTACTACAAAAGACTATGTGAAGCCTACAGGATATACACTCCATTTGACTCTGAGGCACAGGAAAGCCAACAGATGGTAAACACCTCCTTTGTGGCTCAGGCCACCCCAGACATCAGAAAAAAACTTCAGAAACTAGAGGGTTTTGCTGGGATGAACATCACCCAGCTAACAGAGCTTGCCAATAAGGTCTACATGAACAGGGAGGTCACAGCCGAAAGGGAAGCTGACAAAAAGATGAAAAAGGTCAACCTCCTCGCCACTGCCCTGAAAGAAAAGGATGACACAAAGGCGGGGAGACCCCGACCACTGAAAGGGGGGAGACCCAGGACCCCCTTGGCAAAGGATCAATGTGCCTACTGTTAATGAGAAAGGGCATTGGAAAAATGAATGTCCCAACCAGGGAAAGGCTCAGAAACCCAGCCGCTACAAGGAAGAACCCTGAGAGGAAGACCTCATAGGCCTTGCGGGAATAGACTCAGACTGAGGCGGACCAGGTTTTCTCCTCTTTGGCCCCCATGAGCCCCAGTCAGAATGAAAGTAGGGGGCCAATCAGAGACTTTTATGGTTGATATTGGGGCTGAGCACTCTGTTGTCACCTTCCCAGTGGCCCCTTTCAGCAAAAGGACTGCAACCATCCTTGGGGCCACCGGGATGCAGGCGATACAACAGCACTTTTGCCAGGCTCGCCAGCGCAAACTCGGGGGCCACAAGGTCCAACATGAATTCCTTTATCTGCCTGATTGCCCCATTGCCCTCCTGGACCGAGACATACTCTCCAAGCTTGGGGCTTAGATAACATTTGAGCCCACTGGACACACCAGCCTCCAATTGAACCCAAGGCAAGAGGAGACAGGGTCTCTGGTACTAGCAATTGCCACGCTGAGGGAAGAAGAATGGAGGCTATTCTGTGCCAGGCCCAACCGAGCAGGCTGCCAGAGTTCAGACTCTCCTTCCCTTCAGTATGGGCTGAAGACAACCCACCTGGACTAGCCCGGAATCAGGCCCCTATTGTTGCTGAACTGATCCCATGAGCCCAACCTCAGAGGCAAAGGCAATACCCCTCCCACAAAAAGGTAAGATTGGCATCCAAGAACATCTGGCCAAACTCAAAGGAGCAGGTATTCTAATCGAGTGCCAGTCAGCCTGGAATACCCCACTCCTGCCAGTCAAGAAGCTGGGAGGGGGATACCAACCAGTTCAAGACCTGCAGGCCATCATAAAGGTAACCATCTCTCTGCACCCAGTGGTCCCGAATCCATACACTCTCTTTGGCCAAATCCCAGGGTCAGCCAGATGGTTCACTTGGCTAGATTTAAAGGATGCCTTCTGCCTCTGCTTAGCTCCCCAGAGTCAGCCACTGTTTGCCTTTGAATGGACTGAACCTGATACAGGGTGCCAGATGCAATTAACTTGGATGCACCTCCCACAGGGGTTTAAAAACTCACCAACACTCTTTTGGGAAGCGCTGGCTGCGGACCTCGCCAGCTTCCCAAGAGAGGCTGCACGATGCACCCTCCTACAATATGTGGATGACCTCTTCTTCACCAGTGACACCCAAGAAGACCGCACAAAAACACAAAGGCCCTCCTACAGCTCCTGTGAGACTCGGGATACTGAGTCTCATGGAAGAAGGCCCAAATCTGCCAACAACAGGTCTGATACCTCAGTTTCCTCCTCACCCAAGGGAAGAGAGAACTAGGGCCAGAGAGAAAAAAGTCATCATCTCCCTGCCACAGCCCCAGACAAAAACGGGCCTGTGAGAATTCCTACGGGCTGCAGGATTCTGCCGCATCTGGATCCCTGGGTTCTTGGCAATAGCAAGACCCTCTATGATCTCTTAGGGGGACCAGATCAAGAACCCCCTGCCTGGACTGAGGAAGCAGAAGCGGCCTTCACAGAGATAAAGACCGCCCTGTGGTGGGCTCCAGCCCTGGGCCTACCAGATGTAGAAAAACCCTTCAATCTCTTTGTACATAAAAAGGAAAAAATAGCGCTCATGGTACTCACCCAGACTATTGGGCTCTGGCAATGGCCAGTTGCATACCTGTCAAAGAAGCAGGACCCCGTGGCAGCAGGATGGCCACTGTGCCTCAGGGAGCTGACAGCCACAGTCCTACTCATCAAGGAGGCAGAAAAACTCACCCTGTGGCAAGAACTTAATGTCAAGGTCCCTCATGCAGTTGTGTCCCTCATGAACACACAGGGACACCGCTTCCTTTCCAACTCTCAGCTAGCACAATACCAAGGGCTCTTCTGCGAAAACCCATGGATCACCCTCGAAACAGTAAGGACATTAAACCCAGCAACCTTCCTCCCCATGGAAGAGGAGGAACCAGACCATGACTGCTCTGAGGTGACTGATGAAGTCTACGTGAGCTGTCCAGATCTGCGGGATCAAGCCATAAAGAATCCAGAGCTCATGCTGTTCAGTGATGGCAGCAGTTACCTACAAAAGGGTGCCCGGAAAGTGGGTTATGCAGTAACCACAACAACTTAAGTCCTAGAAGCTAAGGCATTAGAAGCTGGATGGCAGCTCAATGGCCTGAACTATATGCCTTAGTCCGAGCCCTCACCCTCGGTGAGAGCAAGCGAGTCAACATCTATACTGACTCTCGGTACACCTTCGCTACTGTACATATACATGGAGCCATCTACAAGGAAAGGGGCCTCCTAACCACAGCAGGGAAAGCTATCAAGAACAAAGAGGAGATGCTGAGACTCCTCGAAGCCATCTGGTTTCCAAAGGAAGTAGCAATCCTGCACTGTAAGGGACACCAGAAAGGAGATGACCCCATCATGCGGGGAAATCATCTGGCAGATGAGGCAGCCAAGACCGCAGCCAGGGAGGACATGGACAGAGCCCCTTCCCTCACCATGGCCCTGACACCCCAGGAAGAAGTCCCTCCGCCCAGTTACACTAAAAAGGAAAAAGAATGGGCCATGGCTGAGAGGGCCACCCTGACTGAAAAGGGATGGTGGATGATGCCAGATGGGTGCGTCTTCATTCCAACAGCAACTGGAGGGCATCTAGTCAAGGAACACCACTGACTCACTCATCTGGGAAAAACTGCATTAGAGGCCCTTCTCAAGAAGCACTACTACATCAGTTGGCTGCCAGCACTATGCTGAGCAATGAGTGAACGGTGCATAACATGTGCTAAAAACAATGCTTGATCTGCACCACGCCCCCCGCCAGGTGTCCAGAGGATGGGAGCAACCCCCTAGATCTAAGATCTAGAGGTAGACTTCACAGATGGGCAGCCGAGCAGGGGGTTCAGATATCTCCTAGTAATAGTATGTACATACTCTGGGTGGGTCAAAGCTTCCCGACCAGGACAGAGCAGAGCCAGGAAGTAGCTAAAGTCCTTTTGTGGGAGATCGTACCCTGGTTTGGCCTGCCATTAACAATCCACAGTGACAATGGACCCGCATTTGTAGCAGACACTGTATTGTACTGGCCTTAACCAAATCTCTCAACATCACCTGGAGACTCCATACCGCTTACCAGCCCCAAAGCTCAGGAAGAGTAGAGTGAATGAATTGCACCCTTAAGGGAACCTTAGCAGAGTTTTGTCAGGAGACTAACCTCTCATGGCCAGATCTGCTACTCCTAGCTCTCCTGCGTGCTCGCTGCACGCCTGGGACACTAGATTTCTCCCCTTTTGAAATAATATATGGACGCCCCCCCCATGCCAAAAAAATAAAAGAGCAGCTTCAGGCCCTGGGGCCACCCTAAATAAATTACAAAAATACACCACTGAGAGGGCCCCAATCTCCTTAGGGTCTCGGGTACACTCCTTCCAGACAGAGGACTCAGTTGGGGTCAAGGATTGGAAGAAAGATCTCCTCAAACCACAGTGGACAGGGCCCCACACTGTTGTACTAACCACCCCTACTGCCCTCAAGGTCTCAGGTGTCACCTGTGGGTCCACCACTCCAGAGTGAAGAAAGCTCATCATTCAGACGAGGAGTCATGCCAGTGGAAAGTCCAGCCAAACCCCACAGACCTGCTCTGGCTTTGCCTTCGATGAGACCCCACCGACTAATGGACACCTGCTTGCCGTGGTCCCTAGCTCTCATCGGCGTGATATCCCTCATCCTAGCAGTCGGACTTTATACTGTTGCCCCTTCTGACTGGAATTCCCCCAGAGACTTGCCATTGTTGTTGTTTATTGGGTCACCTTAGGATGTATTACTACACTCACTTGCTCACAGGTTTCCCCTCCCCTACTCTCCAAGCCATAAGGATACTAGGGAGCACCAACTACCTGCCATGTACGTGCCAGCATTATCATAGCCCTCTTGGGCAAATAACCTCAATGAGTGTGCTAAATGCCACCCAACCTTCTGCCAACATGAGGGTCTATTCTACGTGTCCAGTCACCCAACAGACCGATGTCCCAACTGCTATGTGTCCCTACCCCTGAGGACCCCCCAGCCCCTCCATGGCCTCTCCCCACTCCTGTCCCAAAGGCCCCTGCCCGAGCTCCCACTCTCACTCTAACTGCAGCCATACCCAACCGAGAACAGACAACACCAACCCCATGGTCTCCCTGTTCTTGTACCTCGGTATACCCTAGCATACCAAGACAATGTTATGACTCAAAGGAAGTTACTGTTTGTCACCATAGGGGGGAGACACTCATGACAGGAAAAATTAGGCCCAGAATATACTGGAGATATAGGAATCCGAGATGTCCTGAGGAAAAGGGCCTAACCTGCTGGGAACCTGACCTTTATCAACCCCTGCTGAGGCTTCCTCCCCATCGGGGACCTCTCGCTCTAGACCCTCAAGTGAATGGTATATTAGAAGGGACCCACCATTTACTCAACACAACCAACCCTCGGTTGGCTGCAGATAGCTGGCTCTGCCTGCAAACCGGGCCCCCTCAGCTTATAGCAAGCCCACTGAGTTTCCTCAACCTGACCAGACCCACGAGTGACCCTCCCAAACCCACAGAAATAGACCCAAAACCGGCCAAAGTATTGTTGTCTTACCTGGCCCCCGACTGTGTCCATAATCCTGGGGAAACACATTCAGTAGGAAGCCTATCTGCCACCCAGTGTCTCCAAACCCACAGCTGCCTTTCGCTTGATGGGTGCATGTCTGTCACACCATGGTGCCCTCCAGAACCTGGCACCCTTTTCATGTGCAGATGATATATTTATTGATGCTTACCAGCTAACTGGGCGGGGACATGTGCATTGGTGCTTCTTACTCTCCAGGTAGATATAATCCCCAATAATTAATCCCTTCCCATTCCCTTGTTGGCACATGCACAGTCCAAAAGGGCCGTCCAATTCATCCCACTATTCGCTGGATTAGGCATAACAACGGCTGTGGGCACTGGAATAGGAGGAATCGCCTCATCCTCCTATTACTACCAGCAACTGTCAGAAAATCTTGCAGAAGATAAAGAACAGGTGGCCATGTCTATAATGACCATACAAGGTCAGATGGACTCCCTTGCAGCAGTGGTACTACAGAATCGGAGGGGCTTGAACCTGCTCACCGCTGAAAAGGGGGGACGGACTTTGTCTTTTCCTAAATGAGGAATGTTGTTTCTATGTAAACCAATCAGGGTTAGTCAGAGACATGATCCAGCAACTACAGGATCGGGTTGCACACAGGAGAGAAGAATTAGCAAATTCTTGGGGCATTTAGTATAATATCTGGAGCTAGGCTACATGGCTCCTTCCCCTAGCTGGTCCTCTCCTCATGATCCTGTCGGTATTCCTGTTCGGTCCATGTATTACTAATCTCATCACCTGATTCATCAGCTCTTGGATAGAATTAATTAAATTACAACTACTGGTAACCCAATACAGACCACTAGACTGGCAAGAGCCCTAATAATAATAATAATCAATGCCCATTCAAGTAAGAAAAAGGCATCGAAAGGGGGAATGAAGAGGAAAAATCTGTGTCCTAGGGTGGCTGACTGAGCCAGCAGGAAAGTCCCAGTCCCTGCCCCAGGGCTCTTCCGGGTTCTTCTCCCTGCTCCGTTTCCTGCATGCCAAAAGTGCCAAGTATGTGGAAGTAGAAATGTATAAATTACCCCCCCTTTGCTTGTGCTCGGGGCTCAGACCTTTGGAGATCATTCTCCTCTGAGCCCACTGGCATTAAATAAACCTCCTAACCTCCAAGATTTCCAAGTGCCACTTGGTTCTTCCTTTGGGGTTCCAGTCCAGGTTCCATAACAGTAGGAGTGACCATTTGTATATCTTCTTTGGAGAAATGTCTATTTGGGTCCTTTACCCTTTGTTTAATCAAGTTATTTGGTTTTTGGTTCTTTGTTGTCATTGTTGCTTTGCTTTTGAAATGTATGAGTTCTTTATGTATTTTGGACATTAACCACTTATCAAATACATACTTTGCAAAAATTTTCTCCTACTCTGTAAATTATCTTTTCATTGTGGATTGTTTCTTTGCTGTGCAGAAGCTTTTTAGTTTGATATACTTGATGTTTGCTTTTGTTGCTTGTACTTTTGGTGTCATATCCAAAAAATTATTGCCAAGACCAATAACAAGATAATATTCCCTCTGTTTTCTTTGAGAAGTTTAGAGTGTCAGGTCTTATGCTTAAGGATTTAATCTATTTTGAGTTGATGGATGTGTATGGTGTAATATATGGGTCCAATGTCATTCTTTTGCATGGAGATATCCAGTTTTTTCCAACAGCTTTATTGAAGAAACTGTCCTTTTCCCATATTGAAAGCACACAAAAAGCCAACAGGTATATGAAAAATTGCTCAACATCACTTATCATCAGGGAAATGTAAATTAAAAGCATGATGAGGTATCAGCTTACACCTAGATTAAATGTTCATAAGAATGAATTTTATCAGAGACAAAAGGTAAGTATTGGCAAGGAAGTGGAGAAAAGGGAACTCTGATACCCTGTTGGTGGAATTGTACTTGGTATAGCCATTATGAAAAACAAAATGGAATTTCCTCAAAACATTAAAAATAGAACTATCATATGATCCAGCAATCCCACTTCTGAGTATTTATCCAAGGGAATCAAAATCAGGAGATCAAAGAGATACCTGCACTCCCGTGTTCATTGCAGCACTATTCACAATAATCAAGATATGAAAACAAACTAAAGGTCCACATGGAAAGAAGAATGGATAAAGAAAATGTGGTACATACATACAATGGAATCTTATTCAGCCTTAAAACAGAAGGAAGTCCTGTCATTTACAACTACCCAGATGAGCCTTGAGGACATTCTGGTAAGTGAAATAAACCAGTCACAGAAGCACAAATACTACACGAGGTCCTTATAAGTGGAATCTAAAATAGCCAAAGTCATAGAAGAGAATGGAGAATAAACGGTGGTAGCCAAGGGCTAGGGGGAGGGGAAAATGTGGAGATGTTTGTCAAGGGTACAAAATTTCAGTTATGGAAGATGAGTTCTGGAGATCTGCTATACCACATAGTACTACAGCTAACAATACAATATTGTATGTTTACTTAAAATTGGCTAAGAGGATAGATCTTATGTTTGGTATTTTCACCACAAAATAATAAGAAGAATGATAATAATAATAGTAATAATAATAACAATAGTGATGGGAGGAAACGTTGGGAGCTGATGGATAGGTCTATGGCCTTGGTGGTGATGATGGTTTTATGGGTTTGTACTTATCTCCAAACTCATCCAGGTGCCTACATTAAATATACACAGCTTGTCACAGGTACCTTGATAAAGTAGTAGAAGTGAGTGATAGGCATCAATAACAAAACAAAGCTCAGCATTCCAATTCAAATATATTAAATTCCACTCTTCTTCCCACTTCTTCATGGGCATTACTTTTTGTCTCAACCAGTTTTCATTCTCCCTTTTGCTCCCTTTTGTATCATTATTTCTTCATCTACCAGATACTTGATGGGTTCCTACTTTCTTCCCATGTCATTGTTAGGGGTTTTCAACATCCATCTAGGTATGTTTGGAAAGTGATGCTGAAATTGCATTTATTCCTCATGTGGCCACAGAACAAGAGAAAACCAAAAACTTTGGAGATTAGAAAATATGTGATGGTATTTTTGTGTAAACTGAGAGGTCATTTGTATCATTGGGTAATGCTGCTGTGACCACTGATCTACCCAACACTCTGCACACATTGATATCATGTCCCCTACGCACAACAGTATGCTATATTTGTTTCTGGATAATGGAGGAGAGGGGTAGGAAAAATGCACTCGGTATGGGTAGTGAGCTGTGTCTCCTTTCAGCTCACTCCCACCAGGGCCTTCTCTATAAAAAACAACATTGCTCAATTGACCCTCTCAGCCTGACAGGAAAGACTTCCCTAATTGTAAATACAAAAGCACATTTTAAGCTAAACAAACATGTTTTACAATGTACCTATCATCATGAATCTCTGTATAAATTTCCCTTTTGTCCTTTTGGTAATGTGTAAAATTGAGAAATCAACTTAAAATTATTCAAATTTTCTAGAATTGCTGCATGCTGCATCTGAGAGTTGTGGAGAGCCCTCTGTTCCCCAAACCTTCTTGCCTGGCCCCAATTTTGAGCAATTTGGCATTTGGTGATTTCCCTCTATTTTTCACAATCAACTCAGCTGTTAATTAAACCCAGAGCAACATCTCCATGACAATGACTCTGGCATCAGGAGACCCAGCAAAGAACTGCCCACTACCAATAAATACAACAAAAGTGCCAACTCTTCTGTGGTCAGTATTTGATGTGGGTTGTGGATTTTGGTCAATTGGCACAAAAGGGCAGGAGGAAACTGCGTTGCCTTTGGTCGGGGTCTAAGGCCCCAGGCTATCATCACATCTCTGTCCCCGAATAGAGATCAGTAGCCTCTGTCCCATTTTGATCGTTCCCCTTCCTCCACTTCAGCTTCGGTTCAGTCTCCAGCAGCCTCTGTGCCTCTGTTCCTCTTAGGAAGAGGGAGGACAGATGGGAGTCCATCACTGAGTAACAGACATCCGTCTAGGACTGAATCTCTATCCAACTGAGAAACTGGACAATGGACAGAAGGTGAGAGTAAACATCCAGCTCCCAGTGGGATCTGTGGTTTTACATCTCAGGTAAGAGACAGAGAAGGGTGATGCGCCATGCCGGTACAGTGCCTCTAAAAACAGATATCACCACAAGTGAGGATGTCGTCTCCAAATAATGTTATCCAGGACTGTTTAAGCCTTAAAGTGAATTTCTATAAAGCTATGCATATAAATTTTATACATATCCTAAATTAACTGACTCAGTGTGCTTCCTCAATTTACATAGACACTGTCTTGGTTCTGATTTAACTCAGTAGGGCACTCAACAATGTTTTAATCAGAAAATCTTTAGTTCATTAGAACAAGGATACTTAACATAAAATCTACCCTCTTCATAAATATGAAGTACATAATACCGTAGTGTTAACTACAGGCACAATACTGAAAAGCAGATCTCTAGAATGGATTCATCTTGCATGGCTGACTCTCATAGCCATTGAACAACCACTCCGCACTTCCCTGACCCTGGCAATCACCATTCTGCTCTGTGTCTATGAGTTTGACCCTTTAGCTTTCTCCTATATGTGGAATTTGCTCTTCTGTGACTGGCTTACTTCACTCAGCATAATGTCCTCCAGGTTCATGTTGTTGAAAATAGCAGGATTTCCTTTTTTTTTTTTTTAAGTCTGAATAACATCCCATTGTGTATATATACCTACAAAATCTTGAATAATGACCTTTTTCAGAAATGGTTGTAGTATGTGGCATCTAGACAATTACAATACCTAATACAGGTCCTAGTACTTAGTGAGTTCCCTGCAAACAATGATAGTTGACAGATATGAAGACACAGAAATCCAAAGGAACACAAAATTAGCATCAGTCAGAATCACTAGCACAAGCTCAAAGAGACCAGTTGTGCTCAGGAACAGAACATGGGAGCAACTGTACGAAGATGCACAAAGAGGGAGTTAGTATCTACATAATAAACACCTCAAGGAGGCATAATAACACAATTGCAATAACATTCTGAAAGACAAATACCATTCTTCTGTTGCAGGCACATCCACTTGGTTGCGTTCTAGTCTTGGGGTCTTCACAGCACTCTCTGAAGCTCAATTTTTTCATCTCTCAGATGAGACTGCTAGGCTGGAGCTTTAAGATCTCTTATGACCATGGCATTTATGACTCAGACTTTTGGAGATTCTCCTGGGTAAGGGACAGGGCTGATGCAGCATATCCTTCCCTGTCCTGTGAAAGGAAACTGTCTTTATCCTATTAAACCCTTTCTGAAACCAGTGGAGTGCACCCAGCAGTATCAAAGTCATATTCTGAAAAGCATCTGCCCCATTTTGATTCTAAATGATAATGACAGAATTAATATTTGTATAACACTTAACCATTGCAGTAGTATTTTCTCACTCATTTTGGAGAAAGCTTGAAAGTTAAGTTAGCTGATTATGAGTGAACTCCATTATAAAGATGAGAAAATTGATTCAGACACATCAAAGTCCCATAGCCAAAACATAGTGGGGTCAGGACTTGAGTCCACAGCAAAAGTGTAACAGAAATCTTGTCTTAAAGTACTTTCACATGGAAGGAGAGGGACAGAATTCTGCTTTCCTCTTCTCACCAACATATGTGTGTGTGTGTGTACATGTAAGCAATACTCCTACACCAGTCAGATGATCTATAATCTAGTAATAGTTCTAATGGCTGTGTGAACTTGATGAGTATCCTCAAACTCTTTGGTTATCAAATTTCTCATCTTTATAATGGAGATATTAAAAATAATATATACCTCAAGGACTCATTATGAACACCAAATGAGACAATACATATACATTTTTTTCACTCTATCCTGAATATGGTGAATTGTAATAAATGTTAGTTCACATTATATTTCTAAAAGATGGTTCTAAATTTTGGTTGATAAACTATTAGCAAAATTGTATTTTAATTGTTTTCTTTCTGGAAATGTCAAAAGGAATACTGACAGACTAATGGTGGGGATGAAATTCCCCCTAAAGAACTAACTGAAGTAGGTTGGGGGTGAGGTTAATTTGCGACCCTGATGTGAAGTTTATGGTACAGAAACAGAAGAAAGGGAAAAATGTGTGTCTCTTGTTTCACAGACCTGTATAAACATCTGCTTTTCCTTTGGAAATATGAAGACTCCGTGTGTTGACACAGCTAAATAGCAGGCCCTGGTTCCGTTCTGAAGGGCCAGTCAACACTAAGGAAAGTGGTCATCAACCCAATCACAATGTTTACATGAATAACACCAGTAATATCCATATTTTTATCAAAATGCTTACTGGTGATATTCAAATACTGTTTGTTCTTCAAAGCTTTCCAGAAATTATTTGTTTTTTCCTCCAGATTTTCAGGACATTTTGCTTGTACTTCTTTCATAATGTTTATGATAGTCTGCCTTGTAATATGCTTGTTGTTTGATTCTCTCTTCTTGGAGAAAGGAACTGTGATTTTATTCATGTTTACATTTTCAGCGCTTAGAACATAATAGAAATCATGAAATCATAAAGTATGAGAATCATGGAACAATGTATTCCAGTCTTTAGAAGCTCGATGAATAGTTGAGTTTGATACCTAAATACATAGATACCTAAAAACATGTTGTACAAAATATGTATCATTTATAATTATAAAACATCCATAAGGAAAAAGTCCTAGGTTTATATTCATATGTGACTAAGATTAACTACAATTTATTTTCTAAATTTGTTTCATACCATCCCCCAACAAAATAGAAAATGTAGGAAAACTTTCTACCAGGCATAAATAACTGATATGGATGACTCTGGCTACAGAGCAACCAGACACCGAAGGGCTGGCATCATCCTTCAAGGTCTAGCCCTTGCTCCCTCCAGCGCAGAGCAGGACTCTTTGGAAAACCAGATTACCTTCAGTCAAGCTTGGAAAGCCTCAGGGGAATGATAATCCCTCTTAAATTTTCCCTCCCCTAGAAATCACAGAAAAGGCAGATTCAACAACTTGCCATGAGTTAAATGCTCATTATCTCACTGATGAAAATATTTCTGGTCCAACTTCCACAGAACAACAGTAAAGTAATGAAAAAGAAGTGTTTACTGAGCATTCACTATTTACTAAATTAGACTCTTTCATATACATGCTTTCAATTAATTTTCACTGTAGCCCTGGGATGTAGGAGTTACTTTTCTCACTATACAAATGAGAAAACGGGACTTGGAGAATTTATGATCTTACCACTAAGAATATGCCAGAGTCAGGATTAAGGCCTAAATCTGTTTAAGTTCAATACCTACTTTATTCCTACATTACTCAACTTTACTTGTGTTTATAAAGGTAAAATTTGAGATCATATGCATGGAAATTCATTAGTAGTCCTGAGAATTGGGGATCCTGGAATTAGAAAGATAACAGTTTACTAGTAATAAATATGCTTTCAAGGAAATAAAAGGCCTTGTGTCAGGCATTGAACAAAGAACTAGGGGAATAAGGTGGAGGAAGAGAAGGTCTGACGGGGTGAGGCATGATACTATGGAGACACAAAACATCAGGGACAGGACAGCCACTGTGCTTCCCTGAACTATTTATACATCTGGATGAAAGTGGTAGATACTAAATTATGCCCAGTCTCATTATATTTTCCAAGAATGCTTTAGTTCAACATTTCTATAACAGATATAAAGAAACCCAGAAATAAGCACAGACATATTTTTTTCCAAGGATATACAAAAGATTTTTCTCCTTGGTGCTTTCAGTTGCAAGTGCAAATCTGTCATTTCAATCATCACACTATTTTATGATAATCACTTCTGCAAACATCTCACCTTGAACTGTGAAGTCTTGGACTGGGTCTTATTTATATGTGTGTCCTTAACACACAGTGCCTGGTCCTAATCACATTGCTTAACACTTCTTGTATAGCATCTGATATTCTTGATTTAGGGGTTCTCTGCTAAGGTAGGGTACACTGCCATTAATTTTTGTTATTGGTATTAGTTAAGATAATAACTGGGATAAACACAAGTCTACCTTATAATTTCTCTCCCATTTACTTACATTCCCATATACCCTAGAGAGTAACATACGTCCAAGGATTTGGGAATACATGGAATTCCAGTGATGCTCTCTTCAGTGCTATATTCCTATTGTAAATGGAGATTTCTCTTTTCGGTTTGAAAGATACCACTTAGGTCCTTGTAGTACAGAAACCCTTAGGCATTCTTGGTCTTGTACAATCCTCATGCCCAGGAGGAAAGAACACTGAGGATTCTCTTACTCTGCACATTCTAGGAAGGCTTCTTGACACCACGAGATAAGTAACAACATGCCAAGTTAGCTTTTTTATTTGTATGATTATTATTTATTGAGAAGCTATTAGGTACTTAAGATGGTTCTAGATACTGAAGAGCATTCAGGTGAAGATACATAAAATTTACATCTTCCCCTTAAGG
>NC_138374.1:135568478-135585016 GCF_054177405.1 Leptonychotes weddellii
GGCAGCCATGGGTTATGACCGCTACGTGGCCATCTGTAACCCTCTGCGCTACACGGAGCTCATGGGCCATCGGGTGTGTGTGGGACTAGTGGCTGCTGCCTGTGCCTGTGGCTTTACTATTGCACAGATTATCACCTCCATGGTATTTCACCTGCCCTTCCGCTCCTCCAGCCAGCTCCATCACTACTTCTGTGACATCTCCCCTGTCCTCAAAGTGGCATCTCACCATACCCACTTGAGTCAGATTGTCATCATCATGCTCTGTGCATTGGTCCTCATTGTCCCCCTGTTACTGATTTTGGTATCCTATATTCACATCATTTCTGCCATAGTCCAGTTTCCTTCCACATTAGGCAGGTACAAAGCTTTCTCCACCTGTGCATCCCACCTCATTGTTGTCACCATCCATTATGGTTGTGCCTCCTTCATCTACTTACGGCTCAAGTCCACCTCCTCCTCAAGCCAAGATGCTCTCATATCTGTCTCCTACACCATCCTCACTCCACTGTTCAACCCGCTGATTTATAGCCTCAGAAATAAAGAATTCAGGTCAGCGCTTCGTAGAGCTGTGGGAAGAACCATTTCCCTGCCACAACGTTAATCAATATCCTGCTCTTTCCAAACAGTAAAGTGCAAGGTGTACAAGGAAAAATTCCCAGAGTAGAAGTGACCAAGCAAGAGAGCAGAGTTTTCAAGAACAGAGATCATTTCCTTCATTTCCATATATAAAATTCAGAAAAACACATCTTGCTGTAATCACATCCATTATTGCTCATTGAGGTTTTTTTCAGTTGAGGGAAAAATAATGGATGGCTATTACAGGAAAACTTGTATGTTTCAGAATTCTAGGCTCTGGCAAATACTATTATTCAGTCTTAGCCAGATGGGAATCCAACCCTGAAAAATACTTCACGGCCCTGAATCTCTGTTTCAAGGACCCAGGAAGCTCCTGTCTCCATATTTCTCCCTTTCTGGATGTTTCCTGAGTCTCAGTCTTTCAATAACAGCAGACCACAATGCTTACATGACATAACATTTTTAAATGGGTAAGACGATGTTTGGTGCTTAAGATATATCGAAGTAAAGTTCAAGCAAGAAAATTATACAAGAAGTTACCCATTTATGTGTTTCTCATGTATTATGGGAGCAAACTTTTTTCTAATTTTCTATGCACTGACATAAATCTAAACTTGGTTAGCATCCTTTGAGGATACTCACAGAAGCATGGGTTAAAGAGAACACCTAAAATCTCACAGCATGGCCAAGAAAGGCAGGCTAAGCTTAACCCTTTTCATTAACTATTCAGCAAATAGAAATCCCTATGTAAAGAGCAAACAGTTTCTGTTCTCCATGAGCTCCGGAGTCTCATGGGCATTTGAGACCAGAATTTCTGTTAGCCATTTTCATTTTCTTCCCTTCCTGCAGGAGTGAGAACAAACAGGGCACCCACTCTGTGCAGAGAGCTGCCTCCTGGCTATATGCGCCCATCAAGATCCACTGGTCAATAAAGGTCTTCTGACTGAATCACTTTGTTTCCACATTTCTCCCTTTTCTTCCACTAGATGCTCATCAATGACATATCCTTGCCAAGGCTTGAAGCAAGAGGAGGGGACAGGATGTCTCATTCACAGCCCCTGCTTGTTGTGGGATGCTGAGCTTGTCTGCAAGGCTGTAAGTCAACTGCCATTTCTTTGAAGCTTGAGACTTGCTGAGAGAGGGGCCCAAAGAGCAGAGACTAAAGCAAAATTAATTTCTTTGGTCATCAAGCTCTCCTTTCCTTGGGCCTGTTGCTCAGCTCAGCCCCCCAGCCTATCAAGTGTCTCATGAAAAGGAAATAAACTGATAAACCCCATGTGAGTCCATTCCATGTATTAATTCTTCAAATCTGCAGTATGTGCTGCTCTTTCAAAATTGTCACTTGATGTGCACTTTGGGCAGCCTGGGAAGTACACAGTAGGATCCATATTTTAGAGGTGAGAAACTGACTGCCAGAGAATTAAAACCTCTAGCCCACTAGTGAGTAGAATTAATACTGACCCCACATCATCTGCTTCCTTTATTAAGGTCCCTGCAGTGCTCTCACATGACCTCTCATGAAGATATGATCTTTTTAATTAATAGAGGGTAGAATGCATATGTATTCATCTCCAGCAGCAGAAGACTATGCCAGGTGGAAAAGATAAACTCCCATGGATGAGACAAATGGCCTTCACCTCATAGTGTGTCACTCATCCCCATCCTAATATGATAGGTACTGTGGGGTGGAGGCATAAGAAAACCTCCCCCTTTTCCTCTGGTCTTGTCCATGACTCATGGACACTGCTACTTGGAGGCAGATACCAGAACACTGATAAGTGGGTAGGGCCACTGTGTGTTAAAAGGTCACATGTGTTAGATGATTCTCCTGACACTTCATCCTTACTCTTTTTTTATGTGACCAAAGAATTCATTTGACCTTGGGCCTGACCTCATGAGTTAGAACTGAACATCCTCTCCTTCCTCTTTCACACACATTCACACACACACACTCTGTAGTCCTTTGTATCTTGCAGGAAAGTGGTAAGATCTTCAGATCTGGGGCTGGCTTTAGTGAGAAAGCAAAGCCCTTTAGGCCTTCAGACTAAGGCATTATTTCAGCTGAGTTTACAGTCATAAATTCAGCCAATAACAAAAATTCATGTTTGTTTCTTTGTTTCCATTCAGTATCGTGGTCCATGAATACATCATGGGAAAGGCCAAATCGAGGCAGAATTAGGGCTCAGGGAATTTCTGTGACCTTGGCTGTAACACAATGTAATAACACTACAAGTGGATTTGTGGCCTCTCGAGCTGGCCTTGTGCATCAAGACTGATGTTCTAGGACACCCTCTAACACGGAGCAGGCCAACCGTTATTCAAGAGAGTGTAATTTTGAGCATATCAACCTAAGATATCTCCAGACTAGAGGAGAGTGAACTATGGCTAGACAGCAGTTAACCCCCCCCCGCCCCCCCACAAAGGCATTCACGCTGAGGAGGGAAGAGTCAGTTTGAGCCCAGGCAACGAAGAGCCTCCCACCTCACAGAGTTCTGTTCCATAGAGTCAGTGAAAGATTATTTTAAAATGAAAAGTTTTGTTTTCCTATTCATTAATTTATAACAATATTAACATTCACAGGTTGAGTTGATCAGATTGACTAGGTATTTATACTCAGAGAACAAATTCAACACATCATTTTTTTCCTAAACTCCTGATGCTTTTCTCATCTCTCTTGATGATTTTAAGGAGATATCAGTAATTTCACACATTTTCAGAAAACCGGCCACTGTGCAGTAAGAGATGGAATTTTGCGTGGGCCAGCTTAGCTCTGCACATCTTGCCAGGACATCTTCATTTGAAAAGACAGTTGCTCAGAGAAGCACTCTGCACACGTTTGTATGCGTACCATCCTCCTCCTCCTTCTCTCCTGGCAATTAAAATGTGACTGTGACACAACTTCACCTTCTCAATGAGGCTCTGAGCCCAGGGACCAGAAATACAGACCATATATGTCTAACAGGACGAGAGAGACCAGCCCACGGCAAAAACAGGGCTCCAGACATGCCCATCTTGTAGCAGATTATTCCTATCCCTTCTGCACTGCCTCAGCCTTCATGTGTTAATTCAAACTCATTCCATGCTCCATGAGACGACTCCCTATATCTTTTCCCCTAAAAACTTCTGTCCTTTTCCCCACGAGGTGATTTTCCCCACGATTCCACTTTATCTCGAACTTTCCTTTATGGAAAACCTTTTGGAACATGATTTTGCTTTTTGCTTTGGCTTTTTCCTTCGTATGCCTCAGGCAAGAAAGCTGCTCATTTCCCCTGATGAATCTTTAGGAGCAAGGTGGAAAGAACTTCTGTCAAGTGTAATGCAGTAATCTTTCCCAGGGGATATGATAACACATCCACAGAGCAGATGTTGTGTCTCTGCTTGGCAAGAGACCAAGAGACATCACTGGCAGCGATCAGCGGAGCAACAACTCAGAATGAATTTGTAGGAGATGTGAGCTCCATAGAGTGCATGCAGGGGAGCAGAGAGATGTGCTGGCTGCCCTGTCTGCGTCCACAGGGCTCTGAAAGTTTAAGATCAAATCCTTAAACAGCCTGCAGATGAGGACCTCAGGAGGAAAGGGGCAGATCTGGGATATATGTGCTCCTCCTGGGGCTCAACACAGCTGAGGAGAAGGTCAACGGAAGGTGTTTGCAAATATGGGAAAAATAAATTATTTACCTCACAAAACATCTAGAGATACATTTAACAATTTCTAGTCAAGACCTATTAAAATAAAATTTTTACTTTATTAAAATATAAAGAAAACTCTTTTCTGAGGGATACAGAATAAAACCTGAGTAAATATAGAAACACACTATGTACAAGGAGCAGATGTCCCATTTCTGTAGAGTTACCAATTAGTCCTATTTCATCTTTAACTTCAAATCAGTTCCAATCAAATATCTATTTTTTGATAGTGTGATAAATGCCCCTGCATTTCTAAGGGAAGAGTAATTGCAGATGAATATCCAAGGGTATTCTGAAAAAAGCAGTGGTAAGTGTTACTCTGCCAAAAAGTAAAATGCAAAATGAATGATAATCATTAAATTAATGTAATATTAAAGAAAATTAGATCCACAGATCAAAGCACAGAATGGAAAATCCCAAAGTAATATTATTATGCAGCAAAATAATTGAGGAAGGGTTATTTTAAAAGAAGTGCACATCATTTGATATTAAAAGGATGCCAGTTAGATTTTTATCTCACACGGTTTATTCTAAAATTTGATCAGCTGTTACAATATTTTTTAATATAGTAAATTTAAAAGACAATTTAAGTAAATACGTCCGATCTTGAGGAGCTCTCTAAAACGTGAAAGCAGAAGTAGTAAACAAAGGAAATGATTTTAGTGTATAAGTGATTTCTACAATATCAATTAGCTATTAATTAAAATAAGGGACAAAATGAGCAAAAATATTTAAACACATAAAAATAATTACTTCTTGGGCGCCTGGGTGGCTCAGATGGTTAAGCGTCTGCCTTCGGCTCAGGTCATGATCCCAGGGTCCTGGGATCGAGCCCCGCATCCGGCTCCCTGCTCCTTGGGAGCCTGCTCCTCCCTCTGCCTCTCTCTCTCTCTCTGTCTCTCATGAATAAATAAAAATGAAAAAAAAAATCTTTAAAAAAATAATAATAATAATTACTTCTTTATAGAAATATAAATATAGAAAAAATACTATAAAAGTAAAGCCAATTAAAAAATAAAAAAACACGAGTGAAAAAGAAATTCAAAAAAAGAAAGTATAGCCACTATATAAAAATATTTTAGAAAAATGTTCAGTTGTGTAAGCAACTGAATTAACACAGAAATGGTCATAAGGATTACATAAGACAACGTGTGCAAAGTTGTCAGTAATTTCCTGACCAATATCAGGACAACAAATGATAGCCAGTATTATTCATAAGTGACTGGGGATTCTTGCTAGCAGGGACTGAAGCGGGGTTGCTGAGCAGAGGAGCAGGATCATGCTTGTTTTAGTTTGCTAATGCCAAAGTGACTTCAGAAAAGTGCAGCTGTCCACCCCCCGACAGCAATCCATGACAACCAATCTCAGCATCCTTGCCAAAAATGAAAGTATCATCTGTTTTACTTTTGCCAGTAAAATGGACAAAATATTTTACTTTAGTTAATATTTTTTATCATTACTCATATCTTGCTCGTTTGCCTTTCTTCACCTATAGATTGACTGTTCTTGTATTTCTTTCACAATTTTTCACTATTTCACTAGGTCATACTTTTTCCTTTCTTTTCTTTAACTCATATGAGGGGGACACAGTGTACAGAGTAAGAGCATGAATTCTGTAGCCTTCCTGTCTGGGTCCAGCTCCTTTACTTAGCAGCTGTGAGACCTTAGGCAAGTTACTTAACCTCTCTGTCTATCACTTTCCTCATGTATTAAATTGTGATACAGTTTTATTCATATGATAAGTTGATGTGAGGATTATGTTGAATTAATAAATGTAAGGTTATAACAGTGCCTAAAAACAGTAAATTCTGCATAAATGCTGTTGGAATTCCTCCCTCCGTATTAACCATTTTTCCTAAGCATCACAGCATGAACACTTCTCTAGCCCGGGGTTGTGAAATACAGCTTGGATCAGATGTTGTGTCCTCACATGCATAAGTCTGCCATGTCTTCCTTAATATAGCCCTTCTCTAACTGCTCATAATAAGATTTTGTAATTTTCCCTGCAGAAGTCTGGCATATAATTTTTTAGATTTATTTTTATTTTATTTTGAGGATTTAAAAATGGTGGTTTTTTTCCCATCAAATTCCATGTTGGAATGTTTGGAAATGCAATAGATCTGTAAAACAAATTTTTTTTAAAGACTTTATTTATTTGACAGAGAGAGACACAGCGAGAGATGGAACACAAGCAGGGGGAGTGGGAGAGGGAGAAGCAGGCTTCCCGCCAAGCAGGGAGCCCGATGTGGGGCTCGATCCCAGGACCCTGGGATCATGACCTGAGCCGAAGGCAGACGCTTAACGACTGAGCCACCCAGGCGCCCCCAATTTTTTTAATCTAATAAAATTGTTAATTCAAATAAATTCTTTGTAAATTCTTTTGGACTCCTACACACATAATAGCATCATTTATAAGTAATGACAATTTGATTCTTCTTTCCCAATCTTTATTCCTTTTATTTCTTTTTATCCTTTTATTATATTCTCTGGAGCATCATGTGAAATATTGAATAGAAGTGGTATTAATGGGCTATTGGTATTTATCTCAAAGGGAAAATTTCTGACATTTTACTATTAGATTTCTGTTCTAGATTCTTTGTATATGCACCAGATTAAGAGATAGCTTACAATTTCTAGTTTGATACAATTTCTTTTTATGAATGATTATTTTTTATCATCATTCTTTAATTAAAGGTGGGAAATTATATTACAATTGTTCTAATGTCAAAAAAAAAAACAACCCTTGCATTTTGGGGGTTAAACTCAATGTAGGCCATTTTATCTTTTAAAATAGTGCGAATATCCATTATGTGCTAATGTGCATGTGGGTGCATGTGTCCGTGCATGTGAGTGTGTGTCCATGCATGTGCATGCGTGTGTGTGTGTGCCCATGTATGTGCATGCATGAGCATGTGTGTGTCTATACACAGAGGTATGAACTTTCCACTTCTCTTATGGGTCCCATTTGACGTTATATAACCCAACATTGAGTTTTAATATCAAGATCACACTGGTCTCATAAAATGACTTGGGAAGTATTCTCTCTTCATGTTCTATGAAGAATTTGTGAATCATTGAAATTGTGGAGGCCATTTGGGCCTGGTTATTTCTTTATCGAATGGCTTATAAATGATTAAATTGTTTAATGTTTAAATAAATGCTCATATCTTCCAGAATAGATCACTTTAAGGTTTATTTTACTGAGACTTGATTGATTTTCACCTAACTTTCATAAATGGAGATATAACATTCTTCCCGGTATGCTCTTATTAACATGTTATTCCTCATAACATCTGTGGTCATATCCCCTTTATCATTTCTAATAACATTTATTGAATTTCTCTGTCTCTGATCAGTCTTACTGGAGAGTTATCATATCAGTTTTTCTCAGAAGAGCAATTTTTGACTTTGCTAATCATCTCTATTTTAAGTTTCTTTTCTATTTAAACTATTTTAATCCCTACCTGTACCATAACCATTCTTTTCCCTTTTATACTCTTTGTTTTTAGGTCTTTTTTCTAACGTATGATTTTAAGGCTATGCAAGCAGCTTTCAGTCCCTCTTTCCTTTCTGCTGTAGGTATTTATGGCTGTGGATTCCCTTCTAAGTACTATTGTAGCTGATCTCACAAGTTTCCTACGCAATATTTTAAAAATATTTTCTCACTAAAGAATTCTTAAACTAGTAGTTACTCAGAAGTATACTTCCTAACTTCCAAACTTATGGGGGATTTTCCAGTTATACTTTTTATTTATTTATTTATTCAGCAAATATTTATTGATTGTTACCTACTGTGCATCTTTCTAGCCCCGGACATGGATCAGTGAGCAAAATGAATAAACTTGTCTGGCCTTGTGGGGTTTTATCTCATTGTTGTTATTCATATGCACACACTATAGGCTAAAAGCATGTTTTGTGTGATTTTAATCCTTTGATGTGAGTTGAAATTACTTTATTGTCCAGCTTGTAGTAAATGTCCCTGTGCCTTTGAAGGGGATATACATTCTGCAATTGTTAGATGAAGCATTTTGCTATTGTTTTCCTAAATAAAAAGTTTAGCATTGTTCAGGGCTTCTGTATCCTTACTAATCTGTGCTCTACTTTTTATATCAGTGACCAAGAACGTGTGTTAAACTTCCTACAATGACTATGGATTTTCTATTTCTTCCCTTAGTTATCTTAATATTTATATATAATGTTACATAAATATTATACATATATATGTTCAAATTATGGTAGCTTCCTAATGAACTAACCTATATACATTATAAACCAAACCCCTTATCACTGGTAATGTTTTTTGCTATAAAGCCTAAATATCACATTTTAATACAGCTAGCGCTATATTTCTTTGTTTGCTGTAAGCCTTGAATATTTTTTTTTGCATTACATAGACTATACTATAGTAACAAACATTTCTAAATTCTAAACAGTTTACAAAGGTTTATTTCTTGAGCATGTTGCCTTTGGGTATCAGGTGGCTACGCCTCTGCATTAAGCTCTGCTTCCTCTTTTCTGGGATCCAGGCTGAAGAAACAGCCCTTATCTGTCTCCCACTGCTCTCACTGTAGCAGGGAAAAGGACAGGTAGATCCAGGCCATAGTTTTTAAGGCTTCTGCTAAGGCATGGCCCACACCACTGTTTACATTTCTTAGCCAAAGCAAATCTTGTGGTCAAGTTTGATGTCAATGAGACAGGTAAACATACGTTTCCCACAGGGAAGCATGGCAGATCAAATGGCTATGCACCAATGAATACAGTACTATTACACGAAAAGCAAAATCTACGGTCCAGATAATGGCCTGAAATTTTCTTTTATTATACTATCCTTGCCAAGAACAAGAATTAATATCATGCTGATGTTCAGAATATACGGATCCACTCCAGATCTCTCACCCGCCTTCTTCCCCAAAAAGCTGACCTGTATGAATTATAGTAATTAAATGCAATTATGAAGGATATAACATCTAGGATGCTGCTAACTCCAGGTAACTCCATAGTCTATGCAATTCTCCTATGCCTTGAATTTCCTCAATTTTAACGTGCTATTTATTTTCCACTGGGACTTTGGCTGATACAGTGACTTGGAACAGAAATGACCTGAGGGAAAAAACATGGGGTTCTAGGACTGGGTTACTTGTCTATTTAAGAGTACACAGACAACCTCCTTAGTAGTGTGAAAAGGGATGAGTTCATCCTGACATCTAACACCATTTCACTTACTCAGGTAAGCACCAGTGTGGCATAGTTTGAATTATGGAGGGAGGCCATGGCATCGGGCACTCATGTGCTTTCACTTAGATGGCACGGTAATGACAGTGACTTATAAAGAATCTTTAAGATCTTGGCATTTTTACAATCATAGAATGAACACACACAAAAACAAAGTTACGAGTAATGAATACACAATTTGAAAGATGCGTGGAAAATCAGAATGCCCTTTTAACAGATGTGAAGGAGTCCACATCATCTGGAGTCTTAGGACAGCTTATCACTAAGGGTGAAATCCATAATCTGAAGGTATATTTAGCTTTTAAAGATCAACCTGACCAGAGCTCTTATGCTAAATAAGACATGAGGCATGAGACGCGGGATGAATACGTTTCAGCTGATCTAAGTGAGGCTGAGATCTTGAGCCTCCAATTCCCCTGAACCACCCTTGTCTGTTGAGGAAGATACCACCCCTACCCCCATACATACACATCTAAGGGAATCAACGGTCCTCTGCATAAAAGACTCTGTGGTTGCACCTGGGCTAGTTGTCCCATTACCTAACTTTGTTTGTAGGCCTACAACAGGAACCAGATCACAATGCAATCTGGATAGAGAGGTACAAGGCTTGTTCTGAGGTAGCTTGAACACAAAAAATGAAAACAAACACCTACAAATTCGGCCAATTTGTGTCAGTGGGAGTTCGGAGGCCATGTCCCTATGCAGAAGAGAATTATGAAGAATTATGATCTTAGGCCAGAGGAGAAGAAACATCAATTTCAATCCCGTTTAATTCATTGATATAGGAGCACTCAACAGGGATTCAGAATTTTTTTTTTAAAGATTTTATTTATTTATTTGGGAGAGAGAATGAGAGACAGAGAGCATGAGAGGGAGGAGGGTCAGAGGGAGAAGCAGACTCCCTGCCGAGCAGGGAGCCCGATGTGGGACTCGATCCTGGGACTCCAGGATCATGACCTGAGCCGAAGGCAGTCGCCCAACCAACTGAGCCACCCAGGCGCCCCAGAATTTTTTTTTTTAGATTTTATTTATTTATTTGACAGAGAGAAAGACAGCGAGAGAGGGAACACAAGCAGAGGGAGTGGGAAAGGGAGAAGCAGGCTTCCGGCCAAGCAGGGAGCCCGATGTGGGGCTCAATCCCAGGACCCCGAGATCATGACCCGAGCTGAAGGCAGTTGCCCAACCAACTGAGCCACCCAGGCGCCCCACCAGGATTCAAAATTTAATTTGTTGACTCATGCATCCAGAAATGGCATCAATCTTAGAATAACTAACTGAAGTCTGAACTAAATATTGACATATGGTTAACAAATTGGATATGCCACTGTTTTTGTAATACACCATAAAGGAATCCAAAAGCTTTGGGAAATGAATGTGTTGGGATAGAAAAACTACAGAAAAGCTCCTCATCCAACCACTAATCACTATCACCCAGAGGACCTGGCTATGTTTATAAAATGTAGTGGTGATAAGAATATAAACATCCTTAAAGAGTTCTATGGTAATTGTTATTGTAGACTAGAGATGATGGTGGAAATACTGCACAGCAATTGAGTTCACTGATGTCAAAGAGAGTAATATTATTCTGGAGAATGGAACTCCAGGGGCCACACAGAACTGTCAGAAATAAGATGTGGACAATAAACGATATAAATTGAAGTTTAGGATGATGATTAGTGTTATGCCCTGCAAAGATCTGTGGAAATGTCTGACTAAGGGATTTCAAGCAATGAAATAGATCAGCAGCCAATCAATAAACTGCTTGATAGTATTCTATGCCTGATGGATGGATGGCTGTGCAAGTTACAGTGTGGTAATTCATGGCCATTTACCTAAATTTCAGTACTACACCAATTCCCAAACCTGAACCTCCTTATTATGAGAGAAGATGGGTAATTTTGATGAAAGACCCTACAACACAGCCACAATTGTATCCTGAAAATCTTGACCCTGTATTTCCCAGAGGGACCTCCACCATTTACCAAAGTTCCTGTGCACTGGATAAAGTAAAATATCCAGACCTTGTGGGGGTTCTTAGAAACTGTTTGTACACTTATGCACATCCCAAGGGACCCAGAATGCCACATCATCTACTGGTCAGAATAAGGACCAATGGAGGTCGGATAATAGAAGAAGTCTTGGTTCAGGTCTGCCAGGATTTGAGGCTATTTGAAACTGGGCTCAGGCTCTGAAAAGGCTGGCTGATCTATTTCTTGTTTGTCTCATTCCTATTGTGTTCCCTTTGTGGATCTCAACCCAAAAGCTTGGGGAGTTCTTCAGCCTGCCACTCCTTGGTGGTCCATGAACTGTATTTTTGTCCTCGGACTCCATGGGTCTCAACCTCTTGACTTTTCAGTGCTTTCTTCCAGAATTGTGTAGCCTTTGTAGATTGACTTTTTTCACTTAGCAATATGCATTTAAGGTTCTTCAATGTCTTTTCATGGCAGGATAGCTTCTTTCTTTTTCTTTGTCTCTTCCTTCACTAATACCATGCCGTCTTGATTACTGTTACTTTATAGTAAGTCTTAAAGTCTGGTAGTATGAGTCTTCCAACGTTATTCCTCTCTTTTACTGCATTTTAAAATGTAGATTTTATTTTTATCCAGATAGACCAACAAATCAGGAGATAATTGCCGTTGAAAAGATAGTTTATTACACACAGTTCCCGTGGGGAGGGGGCATACCATGTCACTCAGGGCTATACCAAGAAACACTGACTTGAGTCATAGGCAGAAAGGGTTAGGGGACCCAAGAAAGATCCCCTCCTTTTGTTGTTGTTGTTTTTGTTCTTGTTTTTGGTTTTGGTTTTCATGGGAAGGAATGGGCAAGGCAGGGTAAGCAGGCTAAGCAGGTTTAGGACTGGCCAGTTTAATAATTTCAGGGAGCTCCTGGGTGTAGGGTCATCCCTAGTTTCTGGTGCTTGGCCCTGAGATAACCAGCATAGGGAAATCATGTAAAGAGCCTGAAAAAACAGATATTTTGGGAGTATGGGCCCTAGATTGTTTGCACATGCTCTAAGGAAAGCCATCTGTTGTCTCCAGGAATTGGAATCCTCTAACCCCAGGGAGGGCAGTCCTTCCCTGGTGAAGGTCCCAAATGTTAAAACAACAGATACAGAAATCAGAAAATGTGGTTAACATACAATATTGTGTTGACTATTCTGGGTCTTTAGCCTTTCCATACAAACTTGATGGTCAGTTTCTTGATATGCATAAAATAACTTGTGATTTTGATTGGGAATACCTTGAATTTATAGATCAAGTTGGGAAGAGCTAGCATCTTAACACTATGGTCTTCCCATCCAGGAACATGCAATATTTTTCCATTTATTGAAATCTCCTATTTCTTTCCTCAGTATTTTATAATTTCACAAAATGGACTTTTGTATATTAATTTTATATTCTGAGATCTTGCTTTAATCACCTATTAGTTCCAGGAGTTTTTTGATCTATTCTATGGGATTTCCTATGTAGACAATCATGCCATCCATGAAGAGATATTTTTATTTTTATAATTTCTCTTTTGTTCTTTTCTAGAAGCTAAGCAGAGTTTCCTTTCTCCAGAGATAATCTGTTTTTGTGTCTGGTAGATGTTTAGAGGGACTACCAGTTTAGATTCTCAATACATTTACCAGTTTAGATCAACTACAAATTAAAAGCAGAGCTCAAGGTTTCTTAGGCCAAGTTGAGATACAAATTTGAGCTGTAAATTAGAATAAATGCCGACTGCTCACACCTCTCTTGAATGGATGTATTTTCCCCACCTTGACCCATGCCTTTGGTCAGCTTTGGGGTAATTTTACCACTAGTACCTCCTAACAGGGAGCTAAGGTGTGAGCTTAGTTCTGCTTCATGCTTATGTTAAGGCAGCATCCTTCAGTTACAGCTTAAAGTAGAAGATCTACTTTTTGACCCTCATTTAGAGAGTGTTGGACTTTAATTTCTGTTGGTGTCATCCTGTGATTCCCTCAAATGAACAACTTGGGTTTGTCATTCCTTCCAGATAAGTAAATGTCCTCAGTGTGGAAGGAACTTCCAGCACTCTACTCATCTCTCTAGATTCTTGCTTTCTTTCAGATTTTGACCTGAAAATTCCTAGTATAGGAATCTTTTTTCAGTTTGCTCTTTATGAATATTTAAAAAATATTTCCCCAGTAATTTTAGTTGTTTTCAGAAGAATGATTTGCTGGAATATCCAGGTTGGTTACTGCCAGAAATAAGGGTGCTCAGCTTTCCTCCTCACTCCTTCCCCCTTGAATGTCCTGTCACAAAACATCTAGTAGTTTCCACTTAACTTTCTTATTCCTAATGTTTTTGTTCATAAAGTCATGGGACAAATCTCAGCCCTGGCTGTGTTCGAGAATCTTCACTGGGAGGTGGTCATCTTTCTAGCTGTCCTGATATTCACTGGCACATGCTTCAGCATGCCTCTTGTTGTACATAGTTATGCTTGTATTTGTCTTCCCTGCTTAATTAGAATGATCAGTATGATCTATTTATCTTTGAGTCACAGTGATTCCTAATGTCATGTTTTGCAAATCACTGCACTCTATGAATGGTTGCTGAATAAAAGTCTTTCCTTTAACAATAATTCCCTGAAGGACATTTAAAACCCAGTTGTCTGACTTATTCAGGCTTTGGGTAGAGAAGTAAGACAGAGATTTCCTACATAATCACCAACATGGCCTTTTCCTCTTATACTTTATCAAATCAGTCTTCGTGTAAATTTTGGGGTTGGAAAACTTGGTTTCTCTTGACATCTCAGTGTTTTGTAAACTTTTTGTCTTGAAGTAACTAAACTCCCCCCACCCAATGCTAAAGAATACTTATTTATCAGATAAGATGCCTTTGTTCACATTCAGCCATTTATTTTCTGTTTCCCATCAGCTCCCCGAGGTCTCAGAGGGCCTTAGGCCTTAGAATCCCAGAAGGCTATAAATACTCTCCCAACTTAATTATAGAATCTGAATTGACATAGGAATATAGAATGGGCTATTTTCAGCCACTTATTTAAGATTCAAAAAGGTTTGGACATCTAAGTGTCCAGATAAACTCTTCATGAAATGTTTCAGTCCATTTTTTTCTCAATCACTTAATCTTTCAGGACAGATGTCATTGCTTTTACAAGTGACCTTGTACTGCTGCTTCTTTCAACATTCAAAAGATCTACAAGACTGTGAGCCATTAAACCCAAAGTCATATGTCAATGTTCTTGATTGCTTGAACATAAGTGGGTAAGGGTATTTCTTTTGTCAGTTACTATCTGAAGAAACATTTTCCACCAAGGATTTCAAATTGAATGTATTTGCATAATAGTTTTTATTATTATGAAAAAAAGATTCTGCACCAAAGTAAAACTTGATTTGCCTTTTTCTTGAAATGAAAGAAGCACCCACTCTGATTGAGTCTGCATACACACACAAACAAAATATATATGCACACATACCACACTTTACAACAAATTGAAATGCTGAGAAATCTCAGAAGTAAAGAAGTAACAGGGGTGGGGCAGGAAAGTTTATCAGTGTAGATTTCTATTCTTTTTAAGATGACTTTGAGAATAATAAAAAAAATAGGAATGATATGGATTATAGTAGAAGAGCAGAGAGCACATTCTAGGGAAAAATTAATAGTCTGTGAGAAAACTCAGAAACAAAAGGAGAATTAAAGCATGCCATCACTTATTAAGTTTTTGTTTGAAGGGTCTATTATGTACCCTGCACTCTGGTGGGGGCTGTAGATCATCCAGAATACATTTCTATGTTCCCTGTCCCAAAGAAACAGTCTATAGAAGGTGTGTATATATGTGTGTGTGTTACTATATACTATATATATTCTATACCCTACATGGTATTATGTACTATGTTCTATACTTATATAATATATAGTATAATGTACTATAAATATATAGTATTTAGTATAGAATATATGGTATATATAATAATCTATATACTATTTATAACATATATATCGTACTACAAGATAGTATCCAACCTATTCACCATAGAAGTATGATTTCAAGATCTCTAAATGTTAGGAAGAGGAAAAGCATCTGTGTGGACTCTAATAGTCAGGGAAGGTTTATTGGAGGATGTGGGTCATGATGAGTATTCAGATACAGAAAACAACAGGCCATACAAGTATGTGAAACAGCATGAGAAAACGTATAAACACTATAGTTGTGGCCAAGAACAGGGACTATCTTAGACATAATCAAATTCTTGCTTGAATCACAGAAAAAGATGCTGATGCTTTAGGGAGATGGTGAAAACAGTTTGAGTCACAAAACTGTTATTAAAATTAAGCAACATCCTTGATCTTCCCTAACTTTGAGTGTGTTCACCGCATCTTTGACTTTGCTTGTCCTTTTCTTTTTTTTTCCCTCATCTCCTAACCTAAGGTTTAGGGATAATAAATCACATATTATAAAATTTGATAATTCAGGAAAATTCAAAAATTAAAATTGGAATATTCCAGAAAAATCGGCAAGGGCAAAATGAGTTTTTACTTGAACAAGCAGCATGGGACCATGCCTGCCTTAGTCCCTTGGAAAAAATGTGTGGGACAGAATCTGTCATAAAATGGCAGTAGCATAAAATATGGTGGGCAGCACCTGGGTGGCTCAGCCAGTTAAGTGTCTGCCTTCAGCTCAGGTCATGATCCCAGGGTCCTGGGATTGAGTCCTGCATCGGTCCCTGCTCAGTGTGGAGTCTGCTTCTCCCTCTACCCCACCCTCCTGCTCATGCACTCACTCTCTCTTTCTCTCTCTCTCAAATAAATAAATTTTTTTAAAAATCTAAAAGAAATATGTTGGGTAGAAAGTGGATTAGAAGTTAGAAGACTTACAGTGGCATTCCTATACACCAACAACAAGACAGAAGAAAGAGAAATTAAGGAGTCGATCCCATTTACAATTGCACCCAAAACCATAAGATACCTAGGAATAAATCTAACCAAAGAGACAAAGGATCTGTACTCAGAAAACTATAAAATACTCATGAAAGAAATTGAGGAAGACACAAAGAAATGGAAAAACGTTCCATG
>NC_138374.1:135585516-135606595 GCF_054177405.1 Leptonychotes weddellii
AGTGGCCCGACTGTGCCGCGGATCATGGTTTATGGCAACCCCGAGGTGAGAGCCCGCGCCTTGGCTCCATCTCTGCAGCCGGCTTCCCGCTCCGATCCCTGGGAGCTCTGCTGCACTCAGGCGGCCCCAGTCTTTCTGTGACCCTGAGGGTCCTGAGACCACACTGTCCCACGAGGGTTCCACCCCCCACTTAGCCACTGGAGTGGCGTCCCTCAGCGGAGCAGACTTTTAAAAGTTCTGATTTTGTGCTCCATGGCTCTATCACTTGCCAGAAGCGGCCGATGGAGGCCACTCCCCCGCCATCTATCCTCCCGAATATCACCTCAGGTTCACTTCTCCGCACGTCCTACCTTCCAGAAAGTGGTCGCTTTTCTGTTCAGAGAGTTGTTGCTATTTTTTTCTTCGATCTCCTGTTGAGTTCGTAGGTGTTCAGAATGGTTTGACCCCTATCCAGCTGAATTCCTGAGAGGAGAGGAAATCCAGGTCTCCTACTCCTCTGCCATCTTGCTCCGCCCCCTTCCGGATGCTGCCCCATTCTTGAATCACTTAATAAAACCAACTAGATCTTCAAATTTACCTGGTTGATTTTGTTTTTTAACACAAGCAGTGAGAAACAAGAGATGTGCATGAGCTGTGGTGGGGGTGAGATAGGAATGTAAATAAATGGAGGGTGTCACAAGGGCAGGAGGGACAGAGTGACAAAAGCATCCAGGGCTGGGTTCTGGGGAGCCATGTGTTTTCATGGGTTACTGTCTGGATGAGAAGGAAAGGCACAAGAGGTGGGATGACTTTTCCATGCCACACAGGACTCATTCTGTAGCATTTGAATTAGGGCATGTGGAGCAGGATGGAAGCTGGTGACATGAAGAAACTAGAAGCCAGAGAGGAGAGTCAGACCAGGAGGGGAAGTGAGAGTCTGAGTAGGTGTCCAGGGTTGAGGGAGGAGCCCATTTGTATTGTTGCAGAGACCCAGGGAAGCCTTCTGTGTGGAGAAAGAGATCAGAAGAGAGGTGCTGTGTGTAGGGTAGGTTTGCTAGAACAGACGTCAAAGACCTACTTTCTAAGAGACAGAAAGAACATCTGCAAATACAATGCTGTTCCTGCAACTTGTGTTGCTGGTGGTTCTCCTCCCAGGTGGTGACAGTGAAGATGGTGAGAACTCTGGCCCTGCCCTGTGGGTGCATGTGTGTATGATGTGTGTACACATGCCTATGTGTCTCTATGGATGCATATGTGTGTAAGTATGTGTTTGTGTATTTGTGTATAGGTGTGCAACTCTGTGTGTGTCTACATATGTGTACCTGTGGGTGTGTGTCTGTATGTCTGTGTTTGCATATGTACATATGTGTGTCTCTGTGTGTGTATACATGTGTGCATTTGTATCTGTGTATGTTTGTGTAAGAGTGTGTAAAGTTGTGTGACTTTGTAAGTGTGTTTGTTTGTGAGTGTATGTGACAATTTGTGTTGTGGGTCCCCACCATATAGCTGGAGAGGGAGAGTGTCAGCCTGGTTCCTTCCTGAGCATCCCTGACCCCAGTGTCCTGTGCTCTTCTGAAGGATGGGTACGAAGCTCAGGGCTCTGGGGCAACACATGTCTCCTGAGACAACTATGGCTTCCCTGTCCTCCAGATTTTGGTTCCTGTCCCTGGCACCTTCTCCATTCTCTCTCCTTCCCAATGACTCCCTCTTCCTCAGTCTGTCTGTCCTTTTCCCACAGCTTTCCAGGAGCCAATGTCCTTCCAAATTATCTTGACCGTATCCTTTTACAACCATTCCTGGACACAAAATCTGGGTTCAGCTTGGCTGAATGAACTGCAGACTCATAGCTGGGACAATAAGACTGGGGCTTTCATTTTCCTTTGGCCTTGGTCCAGGGGCAACTGGACCACTGAGCAGCTGATGAAATTGGAAAAGTTATTGTACACATACTCCATTGGATTTCGTCAGGTGTTTCAAGACCATGTCAGACACTGGCAGCTTGAATGTAAGTTCAGTTCCCTCAGGGAAGGAGGGATGGATGTGCAAGTGTGTGTGTGTCTCCTTAAATTCCTTCTTCTTCTAGGAAAGAGCCTCCACTAGCTTCTGAAACTCAGGTTTCCCTATCATAAATCTGAATCACAACCTCTGGGCAGGGGGTAGAAGCCAGACCCCGATTCTTGAAAAGCTTCATATCTTCCGCTAATTCCCACTCCTCTCATTGACCACAGGCTGTGCTCTCCTGTCTCCCACTAGTGTCTCCCATGACCATCACTTTCCCTGGCCTCCAACCAGGCACCCTCTTTTCCCTTACTCTGTGACTGACTCCTTGAACTGTACTTTTCCCCATTCAATCCCATCAGCAAATTCTGTCTATGCTTTCCCTGTACTGCACTGCAGTTCCTTCACCCTAGATTGTTTTTTATCCCCAGCTCTCCTGCTGAGCCCTTCCTTATTCTCTGCCCACATCATTCATGTCTCTCCTCCAACATTTTTTCCTTCCTCTATCATTCACCTCTTCCTCTGCCTCCAGTGACCACCACTTCCTCTTTGTGTGAGCCTCCCATCAAACAAAACTGTGCTCCATTCCCTCCAAACCCCAGAACTTTCCCCTCTGCTTCTGCCCTCCAGGGATTCCACTCATCTCATTTCATGTCCTTCACTCCCCCTGTCCTATAACTCACAACTTCTCTTCCCCAGATCCCTTCCAGGTACAGCTGGCAGAAGGCTGTAAGCTACACACTGGGGAAGCATCAGTAGGATTTGTGCGGATTGCTTATCAAGGGGCAGATCTCGCAAGCTTCCAGAACATGACATGGTGGCCATCTCCAAAGGGAGGAAGCAGGGCTCAGCAGGTCTGCAAACTATTCAATCAGTACCATATGACCAATGAGGGACTACACACACTCTTTAGTGACTCCTGCCCCCGGTTCCTCTTGAGTCTTCTTGATGCAGGGAAGGAAGATCTCCAGCGACAAGGTCAGTCCTGTTCCCTTCCTCCATGAATTCTCTACTCTGCACTCATAAATTTACACCATTCCTTCAAAGAAGGAGCCAAGAGGGAGATGGGGTTTGGTGATAGGTTTCAAGAGGTAGTAAGATGTGTCTATCTAAAGTGATGTGAAGATCTACCCTCTCAGTCTGTGAATACCTGTCTTGTGTCTGCAGAGAGGCCAGAGGCCTGGCTGTCCACTGGCCCCAGTCCCAGTCCTGGCCATCTCCTGCTGGTGTGCCATATCTCTGGCTTCCACCCAAAGCCTGTGTGGGTGATGTGGATGCGAGGTGAGAAGGAGCAACAGGGCACCCAGCGAGGTGACGTCCTGCCCCATGGTGATGGGACATGGTATCTTCAGACGTCCTTGGATGTGAAAGCCAGTGAGGCAGCTGACTTGTCATGCCGAGTGAGACATAGCAGTCTAGGAGGCCAGGACATGGTCCTCCACTGGGGTGAGAAAGAGCTGGGACCCACCTGGGAAAGGAGGTCATTGGTGGTTAGAGCAGAGTGTGAGAGCCAGATGAAAATTTGGGTTGCTAGGGATTCCAGACCAAAAATGACTAAAATCAGTAAACCAAGGAATGGAGAACTAAGGGTGGGAGCCCTCTAGATGTTGAAGGATGGAGAGAGTTGGGTGAAGGGTCCATCTCAGGAATGGGAGAAGTGAAAGGAGGAAGGGTGGTTGGTGAGGCAGAGAAATACAGGGGCAAAGAGGACCAGGGAGGTGCAGTTCAACTCGGATTGGATGGGAAATGACACACTTTGTGCACCAAACCCACAGAACAGCCCCATTCCGTGGGCTTGGTCTTCCTGGCAGTAATAGTGCCCCTGGTGCTTCTGGCAGGTCTGGCGTTGTGGCTCTGGAAGTGCTGGTGAGTCTCTGGAGCCACCTTCCTCCTCTTTCCCATGTATCTCCCTACCTTTCAGTCTGTCCTCAGCCCTCCTACTCCTACTGCTCTTCCCTCCTGCAGTCCTCACCTCTACTTGCTGCAGAGTGACTCCTCCTCTGTTCCTCCCAGGAAAACACACTGGAGACCTCAGTGCACCGGCTTCCCTGTGGAGTGAGATCCCAGCAGCCCAGGCTCCAGGATTTATCTAAGCCCAGCTCAGTGGTGATGTCCTTGCAACTCTCTACATGCAATTTTGTCTTTCAGTTCTGCTTAATTATCTGTTGTCACTATAAGTTTAGTGTAATTTCGTGGGATTTGTTGTTGTGACCTGATTCTGGGACTTTAAAATTCAAAATTTAACTCAGGTGGAATGAAGTCCCAGAACCTCCATGGGACATCAGGCATCAAATGTCAGTTCCTCGAGAGCCTTCCCTGATTTACTAGTGGAAGCAGTCTCTGCCTGGTGAAAATTTCCTCAATTTTTAGTTGCACTTTGGCAAATCTATTTCTGACCCCACCCGTATTGTCCCCTGTGAGGTCCCTTTTCTCCTTCTAATACTTAGACCTGTTGAGATCAAAGTCCATTTTTTTTTTTTGACTTTTTGGTACGGTGTCTGACCTACATGGAATATGTCCTCAATAAAAATCTGTGTTGAATATTTGCCACATTTATAGCTTCTTCAGCTTCTTTTACTTCCTGACATGTTTGCAGTAATTGAGATGTTTGATGCTTTTCTTGTTAAAAGTCTTTTTTTTTTTTTTGCCGAGGGACTTCACATTCTCATGGTTCCTTGTGTCAATTCTGAGACTGAGGAGAAACACAGTTTTACCTGTGACCATTCGAGTTATTTAACTGTAGACATTTATTGGAGTGGACCTGTTGCTCCAAGTATTCTGAATAAAAAGAGGAAGGCAGGATACTTGCTGTGTGTGAGGCTCAGGGATAGCCACAGAGTTTGTCACACTGGGTCTTGGTCTCAGCTGAGAGTCACTGAATCACAATTTGCATTTTAGCAAAACCAGCAAGGGATTCACAGAGGCATAAAATATGAGAGGCACTGATATAGGTGATGCCTGAGAGGTAGCAGGGCAAGTGTGTCCCTGAACAGAAAAGAGATGGTCCAGGAAAGAGAACAAGAGTGCTATGGTCAGGAAGGAATGGGGATCCAACAAGGACCATGCATTCAGTGCCTCCTGGCATTCATGGCTGCTGTGTTATAGTCACTGAGGGCACAGATATTGAGCCATTGTTTCTGGGAGAAATCTGGGGTTGGGTTCCTGGGAGCCTCTGCTTATAATACTTTCCAACTGGTGAGTACACAGCCTGGATTCATGTGTGTTTCTGTGTAAAGACAGCTTCTTTTTAAAAAAAATTTTATTTTATTATGTTAGTTAGTCACCGCACAATACATCATTAGTTTTTGATGTAGTGATCCACAATTCATTGTTTTCCTATAACACCCACTGCTCCATGAAGTACGTGCCCTCCTTAATACCCATCACCAGGCTAACCCATCTCCCCACCCCCCTCCCCTCTAAAACCCTCAGTTTGTTTCTCAGAGTCCATAGTCTCTCATGGTTTATCTCTCTCTCCAATTAAAGACAGCTTCTTAATATATATGTATTTCCAAACAATTCATTGTGTGACGTATTTCCCTATGCTGAAATACTAGCTCAGAAGTATAACATTTCTCAGCTTGGGTACTGTGATCATCAGTGTCTTTGGTTTTAGCCCCACAGCTATTGCCTATGGCGCTTTTAGAAACAAATAAACAAGAAATAGTCATCATCTTACGAATCCACAAGTATAGTTTCTTTCTCCCCTTTTCTGTGGTGTTATCTTAGTGTCCTAGATGTTACTTTAGCACTCTCTGGCTCCATATAGATGTCATGAATGTCTTATTTCTTTTCCTGGATTTACTGCATTGATAATTCATTACCTCTCACCTCATGGCCCACACCTCTGCGTAGGGAGACTGCGTGAGTCTTACCTGCACAAGTGTTTTGTCATGAGGCACATCCCACCTTCTTGTGCTTAGGACACCAGTCAGCCCTGAAGCTCTGGGCTTCAGGGCCTTTTTAAACACTGAAATCACCAAGAAAGAGCATGTAATTCAGAAAACGTGACACCAAATGGGCCATGAGCAAGACAAGTGTTTACAGTGTGGCAATTAACACGGGAAGGCTGAGGGGCACATGGCTCAGCCTCACCAGTCAATACATAAAGTGGGTGACACATTTCAGGTCTCTCTCCTTGCCTCTTTGAAGAGTGGTGAGCACATGTGTCTGGGGGCTACAAATCAACATCAGCAGGTAGGCCGATCAGCACAGACAGACTCCATGAATAATGAAGACAGACCCTTTTGTGACTGATGACTCCCATTCAGTGGGAATGGAAACATCCATGGCTATACTTCAGTTACTCTCGGTTTCATTAATTAACTCAGCAAACCATTCTCAAGCCTGGCCATGTAGCTGGGACATCTTGAATGTCAAGTAGTGGGGGAGGAAAAGGTCTTTCCTGATTTGTTTACCTTTTTCATTTTGTTTCTATTTTCTTAGTACAGGAATTTATGTGGATTGAACTAGGGGAGAGGAACTTAGTTCTAATTTGTTTAGGGGCTGAGAGAGGAGCCCAGGGCAGTGGGGCATCCAGAGAGACCACATGCAGGCTCCCAGCCCTACACATGTGGACATTTCTGGAAACAAAACAAAACATTGGGATGAGAGAGGTGGCAAAGTTAAAAATATAGGAACGGGGGAGAGCAAATCATGGGACGTTTGCAATCTTTCCACCTGGATCAGACTGGTTGTTCCTCTAAGTTCAGCCCACCTTGTCACCCTCACATGGCCACCATGTGGTTTTTGGATGGTTGACTCCATCCTCATGTGTAGCCTTGGGCTCTGATCAGCCTGAGGCCATCAGGAGAAAGCATCCTTGACAATGAGACAGGCTGAAGGATGGGCAGGTAACCGGCAGGTGAGGCCAATCATCAGACAAATGCCATTTGTATCACCCAGAGTGATGGTTCAAGGCCAGGTACCTGCTCCAGGTGGCACAGGTTCCACAAAGTCTGATTCTTGTGGTCAATGAAAAAAGAGATGCTTTCTCCTGTCCTGGATGAGAAGATGCAGAGTATAAAGATGGAGACAAGTACCATCCATTTTTCAGCACCAGAGAAGCAAGCCTGAGGATGAAATTTGCATGCAAGTAGGCAGAGAAATTGTGTAAGTGAAATTTGCTAAGAACATAGATCCAAGGTGTTCTCACCACAAAAAAAGAAAAGAAAAGAAAAGAAAAAAAAGGGGGTCTTTTTTGGGGACCCTTTGGGGAGGAGCTAAGTTGGCAGAGTAGTAGGAGGACCCCAAGCTTTCCCCAACCCTGGAACACAGCTATGTGAATATAAAATCCTTCTTAATAACCAAGATATCAATCTGAGGACTGACAGAACAAACTGCACAACTAGAAGGAGACAAGAGGCCACAACATGGAAGGTAGGAGGTAGGGCATCACACTTTGGGGGAGATACAATTATAGGTGCTGTGGAGGGGAGGGAGGCCTGGTCACCTACAGAGGAGAGAGAGAGTGGGGAGCACCCAGGGTATCACAGAAGGAAAAGAATTCCCCACAGCCATTGACTAGGAAAGTGGGAGTGGTTGATTTTTGTGAAATTTGCAACTAGTGGAGCTCAAAGACGAGTTTTAGAGGTCTGTGCTGTGGCTAATGTTGAGTCCAGTGCGCACTGCAGTGCTCCTGTGGGGAAGGAGGGCAGAAGTCTGGGGATAGATACCATGATCTGAGGATCCCCTGGGACACATGGGAGAGACTGCTTCACCTTTTGGGGTTCATCTGGGAGAGGTGGCACCACCTCTCTGGGGACAAAAGAGCTGGAGGGCACCATTGCCCTCCCCCACCCCAGAGCATCGGCACGGAGACATTGCTGCGTGTGGCTAACCTGGACACTGGTTATTTGCTGCACTTTACTACAAACTCTATGCTCCTGTGCCTGGATGCAACTGCCCTTCTGGGACAAACCTGCACCAGTCCCAGTGTGACGAGACCCTCCCTCAGACAACCAGCATGGGTCCCTGACATGCCAGGTCTGGAATGCTTGGAGGTTTAATGCCTGGGATTGATCCCAGGGGTCACTGTGCTCCCTGGCAGATAGCAGGTCAAGACACAGATAGGGTGAAGGCAGGGATCTCAGGGACACCTGGAATATACCAAGGGAGAATGTTTGCTCTTCTGGGAGCACTTCCCTGATAGTAGCGGTAGGGAATCCCCCTTTTAGGGATGAAGGGGTTGCTGGGGCTTTTTCTCTCCCCTGCCACTCAGCATAAACTAACTTCAGTGAGCAGGACAGTGTCAGCAGTAGTGGTCTATACTGCTTGTACCTATCCCATTCCCTGAGTTCTGCAAGGGCTTTCCTTCTTGGGCAAGTGTGCCTGAGAACCAGAGCAGCAGGCTCCTCCCCCAGAAGACCAGGGAAATCTCGACATTCACCACATCAACTGACCATATAGTTCTGCAAAACTTCAGTTCTAGTGAAAATAACATCATGTCTCATTTAACAAGCAGACCAGGGCACACAGAGTTAAAACTCACCACACACTGAATAAGGTCCAAACACTCTCCACTACAGTCAAGGATATCCTCTGCAGATGACTGATTGGAGTGGGAGAACAGTCAAAACACAGTAGCAGAGTACACACAGCACATACCAAAGACTCCCTGAAGTAACAGGCCCTGTACAGTATATGGTATCTTATTCATAAGGCCATTACTCCCAGGAACAAGAAACATAACAGGCTTTCATAAAACACAGAAGAAGACAGAGTGCTACACAAAATGCCAAGATGGAGGATTTCATCCCAAAAGAAAGAACAAGAAAATGTCACAGCCAGGGACTAATTGAAATGGATAAGTAATATGCCTGATCCAGAAATCAAAGCAACAATTATAAGGATACTAGCGGTGTTTGAGAAAATCATAGACGACACCCAGTGTCCCTTACAGCAGAGATAAAAGACCTAAAAACTAGTCAGGCCAAAATAAAAAAAATGCTATAACTGAGATGTGAAACCAAATGGATGTAATGACCACAAGAATGGAAGAAGCGATATGGAAGACAGAACTATGGAAAATAATGAAGCTGAAAAGAAGAGGGGAAGAAAAATATTGGATCATAAATGTAGACTTAGGGAACTCAGTGACTCCATAAAGTATAAAAAACATTCATATCTTAGCAATACAAGAAGAAGAAGAGAGGAAAAAGGAAGCAGAAGGTTTATTTGAGCAAATTATAGCTGAAAAATTCCCTGCATTCGGGAAGGAAATAGACATCCAAATCCAGGAGGCACAGAGAACTCACATCTAAATCAACAAAAGCAGGCCAACACCAAGACATTATCATAGTTAAATGGGCAAAATACAAAGAAAAAAATCCTAACAGCAGCAAGACAAAAGAAGTCCCTAACTTACAAAGGAGGACAAATAAGGTTAGTAGCAGATCTCTCCACAGAAACTTGGCAGGCCAGAGGGAGTGGAATGATAAATTGAAAGTGCTGAATGGGAAAAATATGCAGCCAAGAATACTCTATCCAGCAAGGCTGTCATTCAGAATAGAAGGAGAGATAAAGAGTTTCCCAGACAAACAAAAACTAAAGGAGTTCATGACCAACAAGCCAGCCTTGCAAGAAATATTAATGGGGACTTCCTGAGTGGGAAAGAAAGAGCAAATGTGACAAATACTAGAAAGAAACAGAGAAAATCTCCAGAAACAGAAACAAAATAGGTTATAAAATAGCACTAAATCCATATCTATTCAATAATTGCTCTGAATATGAATGGACTAAATGCTCTAATCAAAAGACATAGGATGTCAGAATGGATGAAAAAATAAGACCCATCTATATGCTGCCACAAGGGACTCATTTTAGACATAAAGTCACATGCAGATTGAAAGTGAGGGGATGAAGAACCATTTATCATACTAATGGATGTCAAAAGTAAGCTGGAGTAACTGTACTTATATCAGACAAAGTAGATATAGCACCAAAGACTGTAACAAGAGATGAAGAAAGGCACTATATCATATAAAAGGGGTCTATCTAACAGAAGATCAAACAATTGTAAATATTTATGCCTCCAATTTGGAAGCACCCAAATATGTAAACCACTTAATTACAAACATAAAAGAACTCATTAATAATACTACAATACTAGTAGGGGACTTTAACACCCCACTTACAGCAATGGACAGATCATATAAGTAGAATATCAACAAGGAAACAGTGGCTTTGAATGACACACTGGACAAGATAAACTTAATATTCAGAACATTTCATATAACAGTGGCAGAATACACATTCTTTTCAGCTGCATAGGAGGCATTTTTCAGAATAGACCACATACTGGGTCACAAATCAGGCCTTTATATATACAAACAGATTGAGATCACATGACAGATGCTTTCTGACCACAACACTATGAGACTTGATGTCAACCACAAGAAAAAACTTGAAAAGACCAAAAATACATGGAGGTTAAGGAACATCCTACTAAAGAATAAATGGATCTACCAGGAAATTAAATAAGAAATAAAATAATACATGAAAACAATTGAAAATGAGAAAAAGACTGTCTAAAACTTTGGGATGCAGCAAAGTGGACATAAGAAAGAAATATATAGCAATACAGGCCTACCTGAAGAAGTGAGAAAGTCTCAAATACACAACCTTACCTTACACCTAAAGGAGCTAGAAAAGGAATAGCAAATAAACCTTAAAGCCAGCAGAAGGGGGATAATAATGATTACAACAGAAATGATGTATTGTATGGTGACTAACATAATAAAATAAAAAAAAGAAATAAATGATATAGAAACAAACAAACAAACAAAAAGCAGTAGAACAGATCATAGAAACCAGAAGTGGGTTCTTTGAAAGAATTAATAAAATTGATAAACCCCCAGCCAGAATTATCAAAAAGAAAAGAGAAAGGAACCAAATAAATAAAATAATAAATGAAAGTGGAGAGATCACAAAATACAAACAATTATAAGAGAATATTATGAAAAATTATATGCCAACAAATGGGGCAATCTGGAAGAAATGGATAAATTCCTAGAAACATACACACTACCAAATCTGAAACAGGAAGAAATAGAAAAATTGAACAGACCAATAACTAGCAAAGAAATTGAATCAGTAATCAAAAACCTCCCTAGAAGCAAAAGTCCAGCACCAGATGGCTTCCCAGGGGAATTGTACCAAATATGTAGAGTTAATAACTATTCTTCTCAAACTGTTCCAAAAAATAGAAATTGAAGAAGAATACAAATTGATTCCATGAAGCCAGCATTACTTTGATTCTAAAACCAGAGACAGACCCCAGTAAAAAGGAGAATTAGAAGCCAACATCCCTGATGAACATGGATGCAAAAATTCTCAATAAGAGACTAACAAATTGAATCTAACTGTCCTTTAAAAGAATCATTCACTACAATCAAGTGGGATTTATTCCTGGACTGCAGGGGTGGTTCAATATTCCCAAATCAATCAACATGATACACCACATTAATAAAAGAAAGGATAGGAACCATATGACCTTTAGATGCAGAAAAAGCATTTGAAAAATACAGTAACATTTCTTTTTTTTTTTTTTAAAGATTTTATTTATTTATTTGACAGAGAGAGACACAGCGAGAGAGGGAACACAAGCAGGGGAGTGGGAGAGGGAGAAGCAGGCTTCCCGCAGAGCAGGGAGCCCAATGCGGGGCTCGATCCCAGGACCCTGGGACCATGACCCGAGCCGAAGGCAGACGCTTAACGACTGAGCCACCCAGGCGCCCCAATACAGTAACATTTCTTGATAAAAAAAAAATTCAAGAAAGTAGGGATAGAAGGAACATACCTCAACATCATAAAGGCCATATGTGAAAAACCTACAGCTAAAATCATCCTCAATGGGGAAAAACTGAGAGCATTTCCGCTATGGTCACAAATGAGACAAGGATATTCATTCTAGCCATTTTTACTTAACATAGCACTGGAAGTCCTTAGCTTCAGCAATCAGACAACAAAAAGAAGCAAAAGGCATCTAAATTGGCAAGGAAGAAGTCAAACGTTCACTATTCACAGACTACATGATATTCTATATAGAAAATCTGAAAGACTCCACCAAAAAACTGCTAGAACTGATATATGAATTCAGTAAAGTCACAGGATATAAAATCAATGTACAGAAATCTGTTGCATTTCTACACACCAATAATGAAACAGCAGAAAGAGAAATCAAGGAATCTGGCCCATTTACAATTGTACTGAAACCCATAAGATATGGAAACCAAGGAAAGAAAAGTCCTGTGCTCTGATAACTATAGAACACTGATGAAGAAATTGATGATGACACAAAGAAATGGAAAAATATTCCATGCTCATGAATTGGAAGAACAAATATTGTTAAAATACCTATACTACCCAAAGAAATCTACACATTTAATCCAATCCCTATTAAAATACCACCAACATTTTTCACACAACTAGAGCAAACAAACCTAAAATGTGTATGGAACTAGAAAAGACCCTGAACAGTCAAAGCAATTTTGAAAAAGCAAAGCAAAGCTTAAGACATCACAATTCTGGAATTCAAGCTGCATTACAAAGCTGTAGTCATCAAGACGGTATGGTCCTGGCAAAAAAAACAGACACATAGATCAATAGAACAGAATAGAGAGCCCAGAAATGGACCCTCAACTCTATGGTCAACTAATCTTTGAGAAAGCAGGAAAGAACAAACTGAGGGTTTTAGAGGGGAGGGGGTTGGGGGATGGGTTAGCCCAGTGATGGGTATTAAGGAGGGCACGTATTGCATGGAGCACTGGGTGTTATATGAAAACAATGAATCGTGAATCACTACATCAAAAACTAATGATGTATTGTATGGTGACTAATATAACATAATAAAATAAAATAATAAAAAAAAGAATATCCAATGGAAAAAAAGACTCTCTTCAACAGATGGTGTTGGGAAAACTGGACAGCAACATGCAGAAGAATGAAAACGTACCACTTTCTTACACCATACTCAAAAACAAATTCAAAATGGATGAAAGACCTAAATCAGATCGGAAACCATGAAAATCCTAGAGGAGGACACAGGCAGCAACCACTTTAACATGGGCCGTAGAAACTTATTATTAGATAGGTCCCCCGAGGCAAGGGAAAGAATAGAAAAATAAACTATTGGGACATCATCAGGATAAAAATCTTCTGCACAGGGAAAGAAACAATCAACAAAACTAAAAGGCTGCCTTCAGAATGGAAAAAGATATTTGAAAAATGACATATATGATAAAGGGTTAGTATCCAAAATCTATAAAGAACTTATCAAAATAAACACCCATAACACTAATGATCCAGTTAAGAAATGGACAGAAGACATGAATAGACATTTTTCTGAAGAAGACATGCAGATGGCCAGGAGTCACATGAAAAGACACTCAACATCAATGATCATAGTGAAATACAAATGAAAACTGCAATGAGATATCATCTCACACCTGTCAGAATGGCTAAAATTAACAGCACAGGAAACACCAGATGTTGGTGAGGATGCAGAAAAAGGGGAACATTCTTGCACTGTTGGTGAGATTGAAAACTGGTGTAGCCACTCTGGAAAACAGTATGGATGTCTTCAAAAAGTTAAAAATGGAACTTACTCTATGACTCAACAATAGCACTACCATGTATTTACCCAAAAATTATAAAATACTGATTCAAAGGGACATAAGCACCCCAAGGTTTATAGCAACATTTATCAACAATAGCCAAATACTGAAAAGAGCCCAGATGTCTGCCGACTGATGAATGGATAAAAGAGATGTCGTATATATATATACAATGGAAGATTATTCATTATATAAAGAATGAAATCTTGCCATTTAGAAAGATGTGGGTGGAGCTAGAGTGTATTCTGAGCAGGGAAATAAGTCAGTAAGAGAAAGACAAATACCATATGATTTCACTCATATGTGAATTTAAGAAACAAAACCAGTGAACATAGGGGGAAAAAAAAGAGAGCGAGGCAAACCATAGAAGAGACTCTTAAAGATAGAGAACAAACTGAGGATTTGATGGAGGGATGTGGGTGGGGGATGGGTTAGATGGGTGATGGGCTTTAAAGAGGACACTTGTCATGAGCACTAGGTCTTTTTTTTTTTTAAGATTTTATTTATTTATTTATTTGAGAGAGAGAGAGAGAGAGAGAGAGAGAGAAACAGCATGAGAGGGGTAGGGTCAGAGGGAGAAGCAGGCTTCCCGCTGAGCCGGGAGCCCGATGTGGGACTAGATCCCGGGACTCCGGGATCATGACCCGAGCCGAAGGCAGTCGCTTAACCAACTGAGCCACCCAGGCGCCCAAGCACTAGGTCTTGTATGTAGGTGATGAGTTACTGAATTCTACACCTGAAACTAATATTCACAGTATGTTAACTAACTGGAATTTAATAAAAAAAAAAAAAGAAAGAAGAGGGTTAGGATGTGAAGTGGTGGCCATGTTAATTGGCCTGGTTGTGGGCATCATGGCTGCATGTGCACATACACTAAAATATCAAGTGGTTACTTCATTTTATATTTTTAAAAAGAAAGCAGAGTTTATTGGCCAGCAAATAAAAGTATTCAAACATGTGATGAATGCTACATAAAATATTAATTTTCATGATTTGCTTCAATAGAAGTTCTCTTGACCAATTCTGCATTTTCCTTACAAAATGCTGCATGCCTCACTGGAGGATCCATAGGTAAGGATGTGTGCATCCAGGTGCGGCTTCCTGCATGCCCATGTGCACCGGACTCCTGTGGTTCTTCAGGCCGTCCTCTCTGAGAAATTGTTGGAAGACTTTCCTTGAGATGACCTTCCTTCATGTCACATCACAGCTCTGCTGCATCTGTTAGAGCCAGCGAGGGCCCACAAGGCCTGTGGTGCCTCCCAACCTTCCTTCCTGGGAGGCTGGAAAGCTGCACTCTGTCCATAGGTCCAATGTTCCTTTATCCTCATACTCCAGTGATGCCGAAAACAGCAGCAACAACAAAATCAAAGCATCAGAAAGGCAAAGGCATATACACAGACCCACAGAAGGGGCTGGATCCCCAATGACCCTGGGCCCCCAGTTCCATCAGCCAATACATTCCCCATATGGCTTAAACCCAACAAGGTGTATTTCTATCCTTTGTGACTGGTAGATCCCCTGTGATAGAGGTGGCCCCTAGGGGATGCTAGGCTAATGTCTCTCTTCCTTGCAGGTTCCTCCTCACTTCCCTCTTCTTTTCCTTTGGTTTTTGAAAGTATGCCTTTATTCTTTTTCTTGCCTGTTTGCCTTTTTTTCCCCCATGTGTTCTCATCTTGTGACACTCTTCCCCTGTCTTGCATGTTAACCCTGACATCTGGAGCAATCCCTGTCCTGGGTGTTTTCATAGATTCTAACAAACGACTGGTCAGAAATTGAGGTGCTGGGTCTGCTGTTGGCTTAAGTAACTGGCAAATCTTTATACTTCAGGGCTTTCCTACAGATGAAAGGACAAGCTGCACATGTAATAAACCAGGAAGTGTCATGCCAATGACAGTTAAATACTCAAAATGCAAGAAATTTTCCATGGAATTCTTCTTTTTTTTTTGGATGAAAAGGTGAAATTTTATAAGATATCAAATTTGTTCAAGTTATTCCATAAATTTAATACAATCCCAGTTAATAGCCCTGTAGCTGTTAGATGAAATTTTTTTTTAATTTTCATTTTATTTTATTTTATTATTCTTATGTTAATCCCCATACATTACATCATTAGTTTTAGATGTAGTGTTCCATGATTCATTGTTTGTGCATAACACCCAGTGCTCCGTGCAGAATGTGCCCTCCTCAATACCCACCACCAGGCTAACCCATTCTCCCACCCCCCTCCCCTCTAGAACCCTCAGTTTGTTTTTCAGAGTCCATGGAATTCTTCTTGACACAATACATCGATTCATTCTTTTGTTTCATCACTTATTCAGCTTACTATTTGTATAGTAATCATATTCTGAGAGTGGTTCCAACAGGTAGGAGAAGCAGGTCTGTGTGAAGATATTTAAGATATCAGGAATAATCTCTTCCTCTAAGCTCCTTCTTTTTTCATGTCTACATTTAATCACCCAGATTCAAACTTCAGACTGTTCAATAAGAGAAGTCAACCACATATATGTGAAGATCTAAGTGGCTTTATTAAATGATCCATGAATCAAGAGACTCCCCATCTGGCATGCAAGGGTGCTCTCAGAGGAGTTGTACAAAATGGAAGGTTTTTGTAGAGGGAGGTTGGGGCCAGGGAGTTAATAGCAAAAGATCATTGTTTGAGGGGTCAGGCCTGTTTTCTTGGAGAAAAGCAAGAGGTCTTATCATACACATGACCTCATTTGCCTGTGGCATATGGAGAGGATTCAGGTGACAGACTCAGTAGTGCTGGTGGAAAGGAAAAGTTCCTGCTTGACTGGTTAAGACCAAATTTCTGGGGGAGGTTGAAACTGTAATTAGACTGGGTATGAAGTCCCAGTATGAAGCCCCAGTGTGGGAAGTGGGTCTACATGACACCATTTTTCGGGCCTGTGATTTTCTTTTTCTAAGAGGAAGAGCCTCATGGGCAAGTATCTTCAGACTCTTGCCCCTCCAGCAGCAGGAGCTGCTCTTGGTACCCTGCTGGCTAGCCTGATTGGGACAGAAAGTGGGTCACTAGCTCTGTTCTTGTCCAGTCTCATCCCCAGCCAGGTACTTTGTTTTTCAGTTTTGGGGACTGGACATTCTAAGGGTTCCCGCCTTTCTCTCAGCAGATGGAACCCCTCTACTTGCTAGATGGGATGCAGCCAGATTCTTCAATCACTTAATAATACCAATTAGATCATCAAATTTACCTGCTTGGGTTTTATTTTTTTAAGAGGAGCAGTGAGATGTCAAGATATGAATGAGCTGGGGTGGGGGCAAAACAGAGAAGGAAATACATGAGAAGTTTCACAAGGGCAGTAACAGCAGGTTCAGGGCTGGATGCTAGGAGGGGTGCGTTTTCACGGCTTACTATCTGGATGAGAAGGAAAGCCATGAGAGGTGGGATGATTTTTCCATGCTGCACAAGACTTTTTCCATAGCAACTGAAATAGGGAACAGGGAGCAGGATGGAAGCCAATGACAGGGAGAAGCTGGAAGTCAGAGAGGAGGGTCAGATAGGAGAGGAAGTTAGAGCCTGAGTAGGTGTCAAGGGTTGAGGGAGGAGCATATTTGCATTGTTGCAGAGACTCAGGGAAGGTTGGTGTGTGGAGAAGGAAGTCAGAAGAGAGGTGCTCTGTGTGTGGGGTAGGTTTGTTAGAACAACCGTCAAAGACCGACTTTGTAAGACAAAGAAAGAACATCTGCAAATACAATGCTATTCCTGCAACTTGTGTTGTTTGTGGTTCTCCTCCCAGGTGGTTACAGTGAAGAAGGTGAAATCTTTGGCCCTGCCCATTGGGTGCAAGTGTGTGTGTGTGTGTGTTTATGCTTGTGTGTCTATGTGTGTGTTTTAATATGTGAATGTGTGTGTGTACATATGTGCGTGTGTGTATATGTGTGTCTCTGTGTATACTTGAGTGCGTGTGTGTCTTTGCATGTTTATTTCTTCAAGACTGTGTAAATGTGTGAGTTTTTTATGGGTGTATAGGGTTTTTGTGCATGTGTGCATGTGTACACTTGTGGTGTGTGTGTGTGTGCACTTGTGGTGTGGGTTCCCCAGCACATACATGGGGAAGGAGAGTGTCACCCTGGTTCCTTCCTGAGCTCCCTGACTCCAGAGCCCTGTGCTCTTCTGAAGGATGGGTACGAAGCTCATAGTTCTGGGGCAGCACATATCTCCTGAGACAATTATGGCTTTCCTGTCATCCAGATTTTGGTTCCCTTCCCTGGCACATCTACATTCTCTCTTCTTCCCAATGTCTTCCTCTCCCATAGTCTATATATGCTTTTTCCACAGACTTCCAGGATACATTCTCCTTCCAAATCATCCTGACCACATCCTTTTACAATGATTCCTGGACACAAAAGCTAGGCTCAGCTTGGCTGGATGAGCTACAGACTCATGGCTGGGACAGTGACTCTGGCAATTTCACATGCCTGTGGCCTTGATCCAAGGGCAACTTCAGCAACAAGGAGTTGATGGAACAGGAAAGGTCATTCCATACATTCTCCATTAGATTTCCTCTGATATTTCAGGACCATTTCAGTGAATGGCAGCTTGAATGTGAGTTCAGTTCCCTCAGTGGTGGGATGGAGGTGGCAGGTGTGTATGTCTCCTTGAGTTCCTTCTTCCTCTAGGAAAGAGCCTCCACTGGCTTCTGAACCTCATGTCTCCTCATTATGAAACTGAATTACACCTTTTAGGGGAGGAGGTAGAAGCCAGATCCCAATTCTTGAAAAGTTTCGTGCCTTCTGCAATTTCCCCTCCTCTTATTGACTGCAGGTTATCCTCACTGTCTCATACTTGTGTCTCCCATGACCACCCCTCTCCCTTGGCTCCATCCAGGCACGTTTGCTCCCTCACTCTGTGACTGTCTCCTTGAACGCTGCTTTCTCCCCATTGAATCCCATTAGTGATGTTTGTCTATGTATTCCCTGTGGCCCACAGAACTCCCTTTCCCTTGATTGTTTTTACCCCAGCTCTCCTTCTGAGCCTTTCCTTATTCTCTACCCAGACCCTTCATGTCTCTTTTTTCAACATTTGCTCCTTCCTCAGTCTTTCACCTCTTCTTCTGCCTCCAGCAAGCAACACTTCTCCTTTGGCTGAGCCTCTTCTCAAACCAAACTTTGCTCCACTTCCTTCAATCCTCTGAACTTCTCCCTCTGCTTCCACCATCCTTGGCTTCCACTCATCTCATTTCATTTCTTTCATTCCCCTTGTCCTGAAACTCACAGTCTCTCTTCCCCAGATCCCTTTCAGGTACAGGCAGCAAAAGGCTGTGAACTGCACTTTGGGGAACCATCAGTAGGATTCATGTGGATTACGTATCAGGGATCAGATCTCATGATCTTCCAGAACAAGTCATGGTGGCCATCTCCAAAGGGAGGAAGAAGGGCTCAGCAGGTCTGCAGACTATTCAATCAGTATCATGTGATCAATGTAAGACTACAAGCGCACATCAGTGACACCTGTCCCCATTTCCTCTTGGGTCTTCTTGATGCAGGGAAGACACATCTGCAGCAACAAGGTCAGTCCTGCTCCCTCCCTCCAAGATTTCTTTACTCTGCACTCATAAATTTGCACCATTCCCTCAAATTCATGGTGAGAGAGTGAAGAGGGGTTGACAGTGACAGATTTCTAGAGGTGGAAAAAATGTGTCCATCTAAAGTGATGTGAAGAACTAACCTCTTGGGTGCCTGGGTGGCTCAGTTGGTTAAGCGACTGCCTTCAGCTCAGGTCATGATCCTAGAGTCCCAGGATCGAGTCCCGCATCGGGCTCCCTGCTCGGCAGGGAGTCTGCTTCTCCCTCTCCCACTCCCCGTTTGTGTTCCCTCTCTCGCTGTGTCTTTCTCTGTCAAATAAATAAATAAAATCTTTAAAAAAAAAAAAAAAAGAACTAACCTCTTAGTTTGTGAATACCTGTCCTGTCTCTGCAGTGAGGCCAGAGGCCTGGCTGTCCACTGGCCCAAGTCCCAGTCCTGGCCATCTCCTGCTGGTGTGCCATGTCTCGGGTTCTACCCAAAGCCTGTGTGGGTGATGTGGATGCGGGATGAGTAGGAGCAACAGGGCACCCAGCGAGGCGACGTCCTGCCCCATGCTGATGGGACATGGTATCTTCAGATATCCTTGGATGTAAAAGCCAGTGGGGCAGCTGGCCTGTCCTGCCAGGTGAGACACAGCAGTCTAGGAGGCCAGGACATTGTCCTCTACTGGGGTGAGAAAGAGCTGGGGCCCAGCTGGGAAAGGGGATGGGTATTCCTCCAGAAGAACAGGAGAACCAGAAGAAAAATTGGGGTTCCTAGAGACTCCATAACAAAAAGGACAAAAATGAGTAATCCAAGAAATGGAAGAGCTGAGGGTGAGAGTTCTGTAAATGTGGGTGGTGCAGAGGGTTTGTGAAGGGTCCATCTCTGAAGAGGGATGGAAGGAGAGAGAAGAGGAAGGGCGGTTGGTGAAGCAGAGGGTGACAGGAGCAAAGAGGACCAGGGAGGTGCAGTTCAACCCTGGGTGGATGGGAAATGACACACTCTCTGCACCAAACCCACAGAGCAGCACCAACCCATGGGCTTGGTCTTCCTGGAAATGATAGTGCCCCTGGTGCTTCTGGCAGTTCTCACCTTGTGGCTCTGGAAACACTGGTAAATCTATGGAGCCACCTTCCTGCTCTTTCCCAAGTGGCTCCCCACCTTTCAGTCTGTCCTCACTCCTCCTGCTCCTGTTGTCATTCCCACCATGTATTCCTCACCTCCACCTGCTACAGAATGATTCCTCCTCTGTTCCTCCCAGGAAAACACACTGGAGACCTCAATGTACTGGCCTCCCACTGGCATGAGAAATCATCAGCCCAAGGATCAGGATATACCTAAACCCAGCTCAGCAGTGATGTCCTTGTAACTCTCTGTGTGCAACTTTTTTGTTTCATTTGTGCTTAATGATTAGTTGAGAATATAAACTCAGTGTAATTTAGCTGGATTTGTTCTTCTGACTTGGTTTGCAACTTAAATCTCAAAATTGAACTCAAAGTAAAATGGATTCCCGGCAACCTCCATGGGTCACAAGCATCAGATATCACTTCCTCCAGTGAGAATTCCCTGATTCACAAGTAGATTAGTCTACTTTGTGAGAATTTCCACCATCTTGACCTGCACTTTGGCTAATCTATTCCTGCACCCAAGCCCTTGTTGCCCCCATTAGGTTCCTTTTGCCTTCTAACTCTTAGGTCTCTTGAGAGCATGTCCATGTCTTTTAAATATTTCTATCTTTGCCAAGTGTCTCACTTGCATGGAATATTTCCTCAATAAAAATATGGGTGATTTACATGAAAACGTGCTCAACATCACTCGGCACCAGGGAAATCCAAATCAAAACCTCAATGAGATATCACCTCACACCAGTCAGAATGGCTAAAATTAACAAGTCAGGAAATGACAAATGTTGGCGTGGATGTGGAGAAAGGGGAACCCTCCTACACTGTTGGTGGGAATGC
>NC_138374.1:135607095-135629968 GCF_054177405.1 Leptonychotes weddellii
CCTCCCTCTCCAATCTCTGATCCACCTGTCCCCACATCCCCACCCTCCAGCCTCTGACCGTTATCCTTATCCGGAGAGTCTTCCACCTCAGTGTCCCCAGCCCCTCTGTCCCCCCATCAATGTCCCTGCTCTCCTCCCCCACCTCCTGGTGCACCTCCCACAGGGCCTCTGCTCAGCCCCCCTGCCTCTCTGCCTGCTCCCTCTCTCCTTCAGCTACCCACTCAGTCACTCTCCAGATGTGAGCCTCTGTGCTGGAAAGAATGAGACCACATTATGGTGTGCACCGGACAGCCTGGCCCCCACGGCTCACATTGATGATGAGCATCCAGACAGTGGGGTTCAGAACGTTGGATGCCCCTCTTTGACAGGTCAGAACCTGGATGGCACCCTGACACCTCCCTTCCCCGCACTCCTTTTATCCAAATCCTGGGCAACTCCTCTAGTCCATCTCTTTGGAAACATCTTTTTTTTTTTTTAAGATTTTATTTATTTGACAGAGAGACACAGCGAGAGAGGGAACACAAGCAGGGGGAGCGGGAGAGGGAGAAGCAGGCTTCCCGAGGAGCAGGGAGCCCGATGCGGGGCTCCATCCCAGGACCCTGGGATCATGACCTGAGCCGAAGGCAGACGCTCAACGACTGAGCCACCCAGGCGCCCCTGGAAACATCTCTTGAGTGTGTCCCCCTTCTCTACATTTCCACCTCCACCGCCGCCCTAACCTTCTGCATCTTCTCAAATAGGTTTCCTAGGATAGAGACCACAGAGATTGATGGGCCTATGGGATTATGCCTGGCCTGACCTGACCTTGGTCCCCTGCTGTCTCCCTCCCACCCTAGTCTCCCCTGCTCTGTGCCTTAGTCTCGCCACAAGGCTTTCAGTTCCTCCAACATGCAAAGCTTCTTCCTGCCCAACATCTTTGCACAAAGTTCCCTTTGCTTGGAAAGCTCTAGGACCTCTCCTCCCCTGACCCACTTCTGATGCTTTGTTATTTCTACTCGGATCTCGGCTTAAAGGTCACTTTTTCAGGGGGTCTTCCCAGATCTCCCTGTATGAGCAAAGGCAGACTGGTCAGCCCTAACGGGACTCTTCCCATGCTACCAGCTTCGTCACCTCCCCCTTCCCCCGCACACATCAGTCGGTAATTACGATGGCCGGCAAGCTTTTCTCTCTGCCAGCCCTCTACAGTCCCCCTGTGGAGCCACCAGGGTGCAGGGAGGGTCCTGGAGTGAGGAGGCTGTGTCTGGTCCTCCTCGGTGTGCTCAGTGTGGCCCCAAAACAGTTTGAGGTCACATAGAAAAATTATTTTTGCTACAAGTAAGGGATTGGTGATTAAATTAAGATATGATATTGCTGGAGGCCCGGATAGGAGGGGGCTGGGGGACAGAAGTAAAAAGGACAACAGTTTACAAATCACAGCACAGTGCCTCACTTGGCATTCTCCAAACGTCCAGCTTCCTGTAAAACTTGAACAGTTCTGTTTAGTTTATCTGCATCTTGGAATTTTCTAATGCTAACATACTTTCAGACTAAAGACAAGAACTGGTTTGTTGCTGTTGTTGTTTGCTTTTTTCTAATCAGAAACTAGAGCCAGGAGGGATAATCTTCAGATGTTGGGGTTATAGACGAGATACACCAACGAATTTTCCAAAGGTCAGTTGAGTCAGATACTTTTAGCCATGACAACTTTAACTGCTTCCTTCGGGAGGAGACTCACTGAGTCGCAGAAGGACCCCTGGGAGCACGGCTAGGTCCCACATGGTGGGCTCACAAAAGCAGGGCACAGGTCTCATCAGGAGAAGGGGCCACAGCACTCCCCCGGTGCCAGGAGCTGGCTGCCATCCGTGCCCCTAGATCAATCCTGCCCTCACTTCTAGAGCATTTTGGGTTCCCAAAAAGCTTTCACATAGGCCATTTTGCTTACTCCCCATCGCAACTGCTAGAGATAAGGATCATTACCTCTAATGGGTCAGTAAGCAGACCGACCAAAGTGGACGTGGGCCAGCACTCCAACTGTAGTCTGCTGACTCCCGGTCCAGAACTTCTTTTCCTCAGGGCTGCCTTCTGAGGGTTCACCTCCTACTGGGAGGTGGTGGAAATGAGATGACTGCCGTGGTTTCTTTCAACCTCGTGGGTCTGTAACCCCAGGTCATCACAGTAGAGCAGGGAGTCAAAATGTCTAAGATGGGAGTAAGGTTGGAGGAGAATCAAAGAATTACAGATGATTTGACTAAGAATAGCCACAAATAAGACTGGTTCTGGAGTCATTATCAGAAGCCCAGGATCTGAGGGCTTTACCAGAACCCCATTCCCAGTGGGAGGAAGAGATGCTGCTTACCATTGATAATCCTGCTGGCTTCAGGTGGGGCTTTCTGTGCCCCGTGGGCTACGTCACCGTTTGCTGCTTTCCTTAGCTGTCTCCCCACACCTGGCATTACTGTTCAAGTGGCTGGTTTGGGTTACGTTTCTGAAATAAAACTTCCCCGTTGATCTCCATGGTACTTTTGTTTGCTCTTACTGTTTTCATGTGAATCATGCAAGCATATGGCTTTCTGAAATTAAAGGACTCATTTATTTTGCTTGTTTATTTTCTCACCTCTTGCCCGTGGTCTTGCTCAATACTATATCCTCAGTGGCTACAATACTGACTGCAACATTGTAGGTACTCAATAAATACTTATAAAGCAAAAATATTGCTAAGCACATTCTCTAAGTCTGCAAGCATTCTAAGCCCTTTGTAGCAGTGTCTTATTTAACCCTGGTAAAGACCCCAAAAGGTATCTTATGGTTTTGTTCCCTGCTGTCTTCAGCACCTAGAATCATCCCTGGGACAGTTTAGGCACTCAAATATTTTTCAGAAGAATGAAGATAAGTGGTATTAATTCACATTTTATTGCTGGGCAAAACAATTTAAGTACAGAGGTTTTCACTAAGTTTCACCGGCTTGTAAATATTGACTCTAGGACCATAACTCAGGTGTCTTCTTCCCAAATATCATGTTCTTTGCCCTGTACTTTGCACCTTCCCTCATATTACCCCCAGGGAGCCCCTGAATGTGCTGGGGAGGTGTGGTGGGGGACAAAGTCTGGGAAGTAGGTTAGCGTAAGGGAAGCAGGAGCTTCAGCCCTGAAGATACTCAGGAATCCTGCTCTCCTGGGAGAGTCAAACCTAATACAGGAATGTGAATACGGATGTGATCCTAAGAGACACAGAGGCAGAGAATGTGGTCGGGGAGAATGGAAGGGGGAATTGGCACGAAGTGTGTGATTCCACGGTTCAGTGTTCATCGGGGTAACACAGCAACGACCAGCACCCGGAGACAGCGAGAGCTGGGGGAGGTGTGGACACTGCACACAGATGCTCTTGACATGCTCTCCAGGTAAACAAACCGTTGGGCCCTGTGTGCTGCGGTCATCCGGCAGGGTCACAGAACCCACAGATTAGGCTCAGAGAGCCCCACACTGGGTCTGCAAAGGCGTGGTGGATGGTGGATGGACCGCGTACCCCCACAGCACCCCAACCCTGCACGCGTGCACTCCTGGGCACACCGACGCACGTCCACAGCAGCGTCTGCAAGGACCCCGCACTGCAAACGGTTTGGGGCCATCAGCTTGGGAGTACCCATGCTCCTTTAAGGGGTGCCTTCATCTGTTTCTTTAGTTTCTAATGCTCTCCTTTATTATCTTCTTCAGGGGTGCTTCTCCACGGTCTTTGCGAGCCTGCTCTAGACTTTCAGTAGATACATTCTGAAATTAAAGGACTTACTCTCCCCTACGTCTCTTCAGCTCATACTTACTCTTTCCTTCCTTTTATCTCTCTTCGTGGACTTTTGGGTACTTTTGGGGGGCCACCTTCTACCTCACTAACTCAACTCTCTCTGTTCTGCTGTTAACGTTTCCATTGACTTGTTCATACTGGAGACTAGTTGCTAAGTCCTTAAAGATTTATTTGATTTTTTAGAAAACCTTCCTGTTTTTCTCGTACTGTTCTTTTCATGAGGGTTTCTCTCCCCCCTCCCTTTTCTTTAGCTCATTTAATATTTTTGGCATACTTCTTTTATTATCTCTTTTACCTTATTCCGCTATCTGCAATTCTTGGGAGGTGACTTTTCTTATTGTGCCTGCTGACAAGGAACGTGTACTTGTCTTATGTCCTCCTCTCTGTACAAAGTTTCATTGATGTTTTATAATTGTTTCCCTGTGACGGTCGCATCTGACCTAGACCATGGGGGAAATTTATGGAGAACCATTTTTGCATTTGCTTCTGGCAAGTTCCTAGGAATGTCCAGGGCCCCAGACCAGTTTTTATGTAATTCCTCAGTATGTGGCTCACACTCTAGGTGGATAACAAATAACAAGGCTTCAAACCAGTGCTTATCACAGGCCTGGGGGTAATTTCTCTAGCGTGTGTGTGTGTGTGTGTGTGTGTATACATTTTTTTTTTTTCATTGTACCCAAAGCCCTAGCAAGCTTTCTCACCACTTCCTAGGGCCTACAGCAGGGTTTTCTTGGCCCTTTGTCATAGACTTTACACCTGTTAGAGGATCCAGCTTTATGAAGGGGACCTCTTTTGCAAGTTCTACCTCCCGCGATCCCAAGGCCAAGTCTCCTATCCTTGCACAGGACCCTGCAAAGCCAGCTCCCAGCACCTAGGTGTAAGCAGGACCTAAACCCCCGTGAGCTACCACTATCACTCACTCTTACTATTATGGATTCAATGCTTCTCTTTCTTAGAGGCAGGTTTGAGCTTGACTGTATCATCTTTAGGTTAAATTTGTAAGTTTTTAAACTATGTGTTGGGATGGGAGGGCAGTCCCTGTTACCTTACTGTGTTTTAGAAATTGTTCACACTACAGTGTTTGATATTGTTCTAAGCAGCTGGATTGGAGAAGAGCATTTACAATGATGTCCTGTCCTGAAGGAGTCATTCAAAATGGGGAAGGGTCTGAGGTCATCAGAATGAAGAACAGTTTAAGGGACTAGCCAGACTAGCCTGGGTCTGAAGGTCCAACCTTCAGAAATGGGCATTCATTCACTTCCCAGTTGCCTTGGCAGATGGCATTAGGCCCCATGTGTGAAAGTTACTAGAAGACAAAATGTAGCTTAACACAAGAGTGAGACAATTTTATAGCCTCTGGAGTGATTCAGTAAAAGATGGTCTGATTTTGTGTGTGTGTGTGTGTGTGTGTGTGAGCTCTGCCCATAGGGGGCCCCACACTAGACCTGGATGACTATCTGCCAAATATGCTGATAAAGAAATTACTGTATGGAGTGAGGTCTTGCGATCCTATGATTCTCGGACTTGGGGAGCTTTCATTCTTCTTGTCCCCCCACCCCCAGCCCCGTCCTTCCCCCTCTCCTTCCTGCCCGCCCTGCATCCCCATTTCCCCCCCTTTCCTACTTTCTCCTCCCTCTGCTCCCTGCTCTATCTCCTGCCTCCCTTCTGCTCCTGCCCTCATCCTGAAAATGGAAGTTATTTAAACAAGATGGGGTTGATACTGTGACTGCTTTGGCAGAGCTCAGGCCTGACCCTTTGGGGAGTTTCTCTTCCACTCACAGCCCAGACCCATCGTGGGGGATGACAGGTCAACCAAAGTTCAAACCAATGAGGGAAAGGAGCTTAAGGAAGTGAGCCTGCCTTCCATGGTGTAAGGCTTTCACACTAGGGTCTGCCTAGCGGTTACTCGTCCAGGGCTCCACGAAGCTCTAGATGCTTGTTTTTCTCTTTTGGTTCCACAACAGCCTGATAAGGTCGTTACCCAGATTCACAGATGGGAAAACCAGGAAGCTCTAGATGCTTGTTTTTCTCTTTTGGTTCCACAACAGCCTGATAAGGTCGTTACCCAGACTCACAGATGAGAAAACCAGGACGTGGGAAAGCAGGGGGACCTGCCCGAGGTTAACGGTCTTAAGTGTGAACCACATGCCAGATTTCAAAAGCTTCCACATATCAAGTAATGTGACATACCGCATTAATAGTTTTTAAAAGTACTGATGGTGTGCTAAAATGTCCATATTTGGGGTGTACTGGGCTGAATATATTACAATGAATCGTACCTGGGTTTTTTGTTTGTTTGTTTTTACCTGTTTTAACATGACTACCAGGCACGTTTCATTTACGTATGTGGCTTCCATTCTATTTTTATCAGACAAGGCTGTTCTAGACCCAGAATCATTCTAACTTAGGCACGCAGGATGAAGAGCTGTGCAGAGCTGCGCTCGCCCCCCAGACCTGACACACCGAAGTCTCCCTGGCTCCCTTGTGTGCGGCTGCCCATCCCGGGGCTGAGGTGCAGGCACCACCCTGCCCCAGGCCATGCAGCGCCCATTCCGGAAACCCAAGCTGCGGCCATCAGCGCTGCTGGCCGGCCCCCATGCTCCGCATGCCCCCCTCCCCCCGGTCCAGGTTCCGGCAGCCCTGCTCTGTTGTCCGTTCCACCTGCTGTTCTCTAAGAATCCAGGGAGGGAAAAAATACTCACAAAAGATGCTACCTATTTGCTGACCATACAGACACTTTGGTCCTCCGCCATGGCTGTAACTTTTTCGTTTATAATTAAAAATAGTTGCGTATTTTAAGTTCTTATACATGTGCAGATAAAGCTACCGGAAGGGAAATCTCTAAAATGTTCCCAGGGTTTTCTCTGAATAGAGATATAAACAGGGGACTTTTGTTTCAGTTTTATGAGTTTTCTGAAATGTGTACAATATACATACGTTGCTTTGATAATCAAAGGGAGGGAGGAAAACTTCAATTTATAATCAAACAGCCAAGCCTGATAAAGCACAGGAAGCAAAGTCTGTTTCCCGTGCCTACGAAGAGAAGGGAAGAGGGGGTTTTCTGTGAGTTCTGCTAACCCCAAGAACATAAACAAGCTGCTGGCTGATTTTCTAGAACCATCTTCAGGGGGCCCATCTGCAGAGGCCTCCCGGTGGGAGGAGGAGGAGGTAGCCCAGGAGCTTTACGATGGCAACAGATAGATCATCAATAAACAGAGGATTTCCTGGGTAGGTCTGCCTCCAGCAAGGACCAGATGAGGTCACAGAGCCCAGAACATGTGTCCCTTCCTCTTGAAGCACCAGCCACCCCACCCCAGACACATACATGACCAAAGACATGGGGCATTTGAGGAAAAGCAGCAGAGTCCCCAAAGACACCTAAGGACCAACATGGTTTCCTACTCCACCCCCAATGTGCATCCCTTGCCTTGGTGTCCCTCCGGGCAGTCAAGCTGCTTGTGAGCGTATCAGCTCTGGGTGTGTCTGAGTCATCAAGGGCCAGGGTGTCAGGCAGGAGGCAGCACAAGCCATCCGCACTCAGCAGGTGCTTCCTCCATGTCCATGTCCACACCCACATCCCAACAGCATCCCACCGGCTGAGGAATCTAGGGGATGTACCAGAAATGCCAATCACTCCACTCCCCCTCACCCCCACCCCTTAGCCAGGAAAGTGTACGGGAAAGAGGAATCGTATGAAAGACCCTGGTTCTCTCATCTGCTCTATCACTTAGAGCAGTGAGACTCGGGACATGCTGCTTGTTTCACTTGCGGTCAACGTGCCTCTCGTGGGAGGGTCAGCGCCACCTTCCGAAGAGGCAACCTCGCAGAATCCGGGAATGCTCCCTCGGTTCAGGACCAGGTGAAGTGGGCCTCCGAGGCCCTGTTGATCTCTCCCGCAGCTTCCCGCAGCCCTGTCCTAAAATTCCCTCCTAATAATCATTGTGATCAGGAAAAGGACGAAGGCCTAGCTTAGGACAGTCACCCTCCTGATCTACAGCTTTCTCCAAACACACACCTGCTTCCCTCCCCCGACAAGGCTCACTCGTGACAATCTTAATCATGTTTTTGCACCTTCTCGGAGCTCTTCTGCATGTTTCAAATGCGCATGTGGCCCAGGGAAAAATTTCAAGGGGCCTGGAAAGAACCCTCAGGCCTAAAAGAACAGAGGATAAATGAATCCGTTTGCAACAGGAAAAGTTTAGGTTAGACTCTGTAAGACCTCTTTCAAATAAAGCTCAAGAAGTACCATCGCTCCTTTTAAGTAAACTGTTCCCTTCCTGCATCTCCTTCCATCACACAGTTTCTTTTCCCAGCAGCTTGGTTCTCCTGTAGGGTTTACGAATCATCTGGGAAGATTCGGTGTGCAGCCCCAGGGAAGTCCCAGCATGAGGACAACAGAAAGCCTGACTCCCACTGACAAAAAGAGCTGGGGTGATTTCAGGATCCACCTAATCTGATCCTTTCATTTTTTTTTTTAAAGATTGTATTTATTTATTTGAGACAGAATGAGAGAGAGAGAGAGAGCACATGAGAAGGGGGAGGGTCAGAGGGAGAAGCAGGCTCCCTGCCAAGCAGGGAGCCCGATGCGGGACTCGATCCAGGGACTCCAGGATCGTGACCTGAGCCGAAGGCAGTCGCTTAACCAACTGAGCCACCCAGGCGCCCCTGATCCTTTCATTTTTTTAAGTGAAAATGAAATGCATCGAGAACTGTTTCGTGATAAGGTCACATGAGAACACAGCTCCCAAACTGGAGATACGGGCCTCCTCTCAAACCTCTCTTCTTCACAAGGCCATGACTCAATGCTGATCATCCTAGGAAAGTTGCTTGCATTTCAATGTGACAAACAAGAAATGATTCTACCAGGGAAATTCTATCAGGGAAATTTAATCTTCGAGTCATACTGAGGTCACTATTATTACTTTAATAAAAGGAAACTAAGACTAGAAGAAAAACACAGAAGCACTTCTCACAGATCCTGATACCAGATGCAATCATGCACATCCAGCAGGCTCAGCACGCTCCCATGCAGCCAGAGACGGGCAGGCCGGCCTTGATGAGACGACGCGTACAACCACTGATGGGTGACAACAATGGGGAAGGGATGCTCAGAGCTACGGAAGAACGATGGGGAAAAAGGAGCAAAGATGCTTAATGGGACTTAGCAGAGGTGGGCTTCACGCTCCCTCAGCTGTTCCTTCAACAAGTATTTATTAAGCACAGACCACACGCCAGGAGCACAATGGTGACGAGGACATGGTCCACGCCCTCCTGGAGCCGACATTTAGGGAGATAAACGTACATCCAAACCTGCAAATATAATGCAGCAGAAATGCTGAAGCAAGGACAAACAAGTCTGAGGAGAGGCCTGAGGACTGGAGACTCAGGAAAGGCTTCCGAGGGTAGAGAAGACCAGCGTCAAGGTGCATGTGAAGGCGAAAGGCATTATGGACAAATGCCCTTTCTCATCTGCTAATGTCTTATTTACGTACATTTGTGGCCAAGACAAGAGCGCAAAGGAGCTGATCAAAGAAGTGGGAAAGAGAGCCGGCGGTCAAGACAAGCGGAAGCCGTGACCATAAGCACCCGTGCAAGACTCATGGCCACGAGCACAAGGGAGGGGCAGCTTAACCCCGAGAGGGGCAAGGCGGAGGGGCCACACACGGAGGCTGTCAGGGACGGCCATGGCTGACCAGCTTCCTCAGCTCAAACAGAACCGCCGCCAGAGTCCGCTTTCCCTGGTAAACCAGCGAGTGTCCCCAGAGCCTGAGTGATTATCCCGTCCGATGGCCAAAGAGTATTTTCCCTCTTCAGGATCTCCTTTGATGGTTCTGTTGGGTTGCCTTCTCTCCAAAAGACGGCAGGAAAAGGGGCCCCTGGGTGGTTCAGTCCGTTAAGCGTCCGACTCTTGGTTTCAGCTCAGGTCATGATCTCCCTGTGGTGGGATGGAGCCCCGCATGGGGCTCAGCAGGAATCTGCTTGAGGTTCTTTCCCTGCCCCTCCCCCGCTCGCGTGCTTGCACTCTCTCCTCTAAAATAAATAAATAAATATCTTTTTAAAAAAATAGGACCAAGTGTTTTCTGAAAGTGAGGCTGAAATGAGACTTTAGTGTGAGATATGATTAACCCATTCTCTGAAATAGATCTAACAGAATGCCAATCAAATGACACCTTTTGAACTTCTGAAATCTCTTGCTTCCATGGTTTTGAGACAAAAGTAAATTTACCTCAGTTTTCGAAGGTATCACACTCTCAAAAATAAACATACATTTTGTTGTGAACTTCAGAAAAAAAAAAAAGTAATGACCAAGTTAAAGTATGTACTATGAATCAAAATAAAACCACCTTAGGTTTAAGGCGGCAAGGTCATAAATTACACTCAAATTCGGTTGCTCTTGTGGGTTTTAAGCTGGAGATGTACAAAACCAAGTATAAATATTTCAAAGTTTAATCTTCTACCATCTGCTTTTGCTCCACATAACCGACTCTTCATTCCCACTGCTGCCACCTGACCCTAATTAGACACACACTGGGCACGTTGAAAGATCAATGAGAGCAAGGCTGAGCTCGGGACACGCACTACTCACACCTCCATTCTCCCTCTGACACAGACATGTGCGCCCACCACTCCGTTAGGACCTGTATGAACAGCAAAAGGGCAGAGAACGTGGAAACACCTTCAGAGAAAATCAAACTGAGGGCACTGAACATGGTGCCAGAGGCTGAGGACACAAAGATGAGTAAACTTAGGGCTTTTATAAAACTGCAGAGGAGATAGGCTCTGAGTCAGGTGACATACAGCCAACAAGCGACTGAGCTGGAATTCAACCCTGGGCCTGATGGACTCCGAGGCCTGCACTCTGAAATACCATGAAGACAGCCCTTCACGTGACCACCTTCAAAGGACCTACAATCTAATAGGTTAGAGAGGTTTCAAAGCACAGCAGTGTGTTCTGTTTTGATAGAAGGAGTGGACACCGGAGGAAACGGGAGGAAACTTGCCTGTTGTGGGCAGGAGAGGAGAGCTGTTAAAACTTCTTGGAAGACCTGCTCTTCCAGCTCAGTTGTGAAAAAGCAACTTTGTAGGAAAGGCCAACAGATTAGGACCACACTCTCATGATGCTTATTTCCTAGTCTGGGAAACAGACAATAAGCAAGTAACCGAATTTTTTCAAGGGGTGACAATACTACAGGGAAATTAAGGAAGACACGGGGATGGAGTGATAAGGGCACTGTTTTATTTATTTTATTTTTTTTAAAGATTTTATTTATTTATTTGACAGAGAGAGCGAGAGAGCACAAGCAGGGGGATCAGTAGAGGGAGAGGGAGAAGCAGGCTTCCCGGCGAGCAGGGAGCCCGATGCGGGGCTCAATCCCAGGACCCCGAGATCATGACCCGAGCCAAAGGCAGATGCCCAACCATCTGAGCCACCCAGGCGCCCCAAGGGCACCGTTTTAGGTAAGGCTGTTAGAGAAGGCCTCGCTGATGAGATGAGTATCTGAGTAAAGCCCTGAACAAGGTCCCCTGAACAACAACAACAACAAAAAGTATTCCAGGGAGGGTGTGCAATAAAACAGCAAACAGCAATAAAATCAGGGTGGCCAGAGCAGAGTGACCATACGAAGAGAGTAGGAAGTGAGATGTGAGCAGTAAGTGGGGATCAAATCATGTAGGGGCTTGGAAAGGCATTACTTTAAGCATAAACAAAGATGAAGTTTTACTTCTTTGTGGTGGGAGCAAGGAAGGCAAATGAAGCTGGTATTAGTCACAGACCACCTTGGAGATAAATCTACTGCCCACAGGTATTGCAAAGTATTCTTAAACTAAAGAATCACAGTTATAAGATTATTTATTCTTTGGGAATCCACCCCCCTGCCCCACCACCACACTGCCTCCAATAAGACAATTTAGAGTAGACTGGAAAAAAAGATTTCTCAACAGTTCAAAGAAAAGGCAATTCTTCTGTTCCAGCTCAGTCAATCCACCAAGACATGCTCTAAAAAAAGTGCTAAGGCATATCTTTCCCATTCACACAGGGTCCTACTTGTCATCACACATTAATGGGTCCCTCCTGACTCGGTTTCCATAAGATTAACTTCTCAAACCTCAGATTCCTCCCATCACTAAATAAGCAGCAGTCCATTTTGGGCTGCATGGCATCCCATGATTCTGGAGCACTAAGCATGTCAGATCTGCACAGGATTCCAGTACAAACAGAGAGTTTCAATGCTCCCTGTGTGCACAGCCCTCGGAAGGGAAGGTTCATAGGCACTTCTCACACAAGAATGAGGCCAGGCATGGCACCCTGTTACTAACCCCCTATGAACATGGCTGTCCCGGCAACACTTTCTGGTGTCCAAGTGACAAAACAGCAAGATACAAAAGAAACAGCTTGGGTCAGAACAAGGAGGTAAGGCAGCTTGAGCATAGGAAGAATACCATGGAACAGAGGGAGAATAAAGAGGCAAAATACTTGGGAATGAGCAGAGGGACACACAGGAAGGTCAGAGAGACACTGAGGCAGGCCGTCCCGCACTACTGCTCTCCCGGATGTCTGTGTCGTCCCCGGCCAACCTGGCTGGTCTGGGGCCAGCGCTCCCCAGCACTGAGCGCACAGAACCCCGCTCGCAGCCGGCGCCACAACGGGTGGAGGTACAAGAGAAGGTTTGCTTTCTCTCCGGTCTTTCACCACATTTCCTGATGTCTATCAAGCCTAGTCCAGTGGTCTCCTCTTCTCTTCTCTCACGTTTCTTTCATCGCCCCCTCTCTGTCCTCTAAGTCAAGCCAGGTTTGGATCCTCTGTAACATTACCAAGCTGTGGGGGCAGGGACACAGTGACAGGAGCGCGGGAGCCCGTCTAGGACCTAGGATGGCCCATCGGACTCAAGAAGCAAAGAGGCTTCATAGAGATGGCGCCAGAAAATGGTCGGAAGAGAACAAGAAGCGAGTTGCAAAGCTGCTGAAGTGGGAGGCTCAGACCCGCCCGCGCCCACAAACAGCTGCCGCGGGACCCTCGTCCTGGGGCCCCTGGCACGACCCCCGGCCGGGGGCGGTGAGACGGGCTCTGCCCACAAGAGAAGGTACTCGCGAGAGAGGATGGGGAGGGCCCCGGGGACTGGGCGCGAGGAAGACAGCCAAGAAAGAGAGCGTGAGGCTGGTCGGAGCCAGCCTGGAAGAATACAGGGGTCTGCAGGTGACACGGGCTTCTACACGCCTACGGTGTGGGACGAAGCGGAGGCCCTTGCAGGGAAACAAGAAACACCATGCTACCTAAAGAGAAACAGCGGGACGAAGCCACAGCCACGCAGGTCCTCACACCAGGCTCTCCCGGGCAAAAGGCTAATCTGCGCCACGGAGGCCCCGCTGGCTTCAAAGATTCAGCTCCGACTGCCGTCCCTTGAACTACAACACCCAACATGCCCCACGCGCAGGAAGAGCGACACAGCCTCTTCCGCCCCCGTCAGCCAATGGGCTTAGCCAATCTCCTCTGCCCCGGAAAAGCCGCCGGAAGAGAGATCTCTTTCTGTTACGTGACCCGTTCAGTTTTACCCTCGGGGATTCCAAAACTGCGGTACTGGACACGAAACCAAAGGCGTAGGTCCTAGGTCCAAGTATGGGATCTTCGGTTGCTTGGGTTTCACTAACGAAACGCGGGCTACTTGGGCGAATGGCCTGTGCCACGCCACTCTTTTTACATTCTCTCCCCACCTCTTCCGGGGCGGGCCTTGGAACTGTAGCACATGCGCACTTCCTCACCTATTGGGGGAGGGGCGCCTCGGACTTGCGGCACATGCGCACTGCCCCACCTATTCTGGGGCGGTCCTTGTAATCGGAGCACACGCGCCATTCCCCACCTCTGGGGGCGGGCCTCGGATCTGACGCACATGCGCACTTCCCTGCTTTCACCGGGGGCGGGCCTCGGACCCGAAGCACATGCGCACTTCCCCGCCTTCCCCGGGGCGGGCCTCGGACCTGAGGCACATGCGCACTTCCCTGCTTTCCCCAGGGGCGGGCATCGGATCCGAGGCACGTGCGCGCTTCCCTGTCTTTCCTCGGGAGCAGGTCGAGAGAAAGACCAAGCTGTTCTGATTGTTTCCAAGCTCTTCTAAAGATTGTATTTTGGGTAATGCTGCCTTTTTTTTTTTTTCCTCCTGTTTCACTTCAGGTGCAGCAATGAAATGTTATTTTTAAAAAGCCCTAAAGCAGGGGTTGCAGTCTGCCCTGTGTAACAGACCAGCCGTAGGGTTGCCAGTCACCTGCAGTCTGGCCCTGGGCCGGTGTTCTGTGAAGCCGGGAGGACAAGAGGCGCAGCCCGCCCTCTCGCGCCGCGGGGGGCTGTGGACCCAGGCCTGCCGCCCGGAGCCCCCGGGCCCCTGTGCCCAATGCAGGAGAGGTCTGAGAAGCGAGCAGGTGCAGCGTCGGATCCCGGGAGCCGGAACTGCAGGCGGGACGCATTTCTGGGGCCGCTGGAAGAAGCAGCCAGGAAAGAGAAGACTGGCTTCTTTGGGCCTTTCCTCTCCCTGCAATTCCTGGTGATTCTCTATGTACCTTCCCATCTGACCACTTTTCCCATCCCTACCGCCATTCACAGATCATCGTCATCTCTTGCTTAAGTGATTTCCCTGTGTCCGGTCCACACCCCAGCCCTGTGGGATCCCTCTAAAATGCAAATATGATCATTAAAACGTGCCATGGCTCCCCCTTACCCCAGAATAAAGTACACATGCCTGAACAAGGCGTTCATGGCCTGGCCGCCTCCTAAGCAGAGTGCTCCCACTCTGTGTTCCAGTCATCTTCAAATACCCGCAGTCCCTTTAACACACCAGGCTACCTCTTACCCCAAGGGCTTCTTTCATATAGAAGCAATTTAATGAGCATCCTGAGCTCTGCTGAGCACCATCCTGATGTGGTTTCTTCCAGAGCCTTCCACCACACTCAGTGCTTCCTGTCTGGCTTGGACAGATTCTGTAGCTTTCTGCTCCCATGGTTATCAGAAGTCCAGTCTAGTGAATCCGCTTTAAAACTTCAGTCTCATATCAGGTTTTACACTCCTTCCTTCCCCCACACCAGCCACGCTTCCACTGTGGGACTTGGTTTGGGTCACTGGTGTATTCTGTCCTTTAGTAGAACTCTCACTAATTTAAACGACTTGGTGCGTTGGGAGCTGCAGGACGCACTGGGGAGGAAGGGCAAGGAGTTCCTCTACCTGACTGGGCATGTAATTACACTCATCTGTTGGTTCTCTGCCTCCCAGGGTAAGGCTGACTGGTCATGGATACCTTCCATTTGGAAGGTGCCCAAATGCCAGTTATGGGCACATAGCTTAGTTTCCTGGAAGCTCTCCCCATTGCACAGTCCCAGGTGGGGAATCTGCTTCAGCTTAACTGCTTCCCACAAGCCCTCAGGTCTTGCCCTTGGTGGTATAACCAGGCACCCCTGGCTACTGGTTTTCTTGGGAGGAGAACCGGCAGGACGGCTCAAGCCCTGCTGATCTCCACACTGTTCATGTGACTTTCAGGAAACCCACAGATCCTTCTACACCAGGGGACCTCCTTCCCACCCACTGTGTGACTGCAACAGAAGCGAAGCTACAGCATCTCCTGTCCTACACCACAGCCTCTGGATGCAACACCCCTTCCGTTGTTTGTTCAACAAGCCACTGTTAACTGACCTGGATGGGGTGAGGGGTGAGAGGGCTTTACAGCATGTCTGGCTGGGGCCCTTCACGCCAGTGAGGACAGGATGATGGGTGAACCGCTTCCCTGGAGTGTGTATGCCTATGGTCAGACTCCAGGTCCAGTTCTCAGGAGCTACAGCCTCCTTCCTTCTGTGCTCGCCCTCTCTACACCGCCAGGATAGAGCAGAAAGGACAGCCTGTCCCACAGGCCCGTGGAAAACTGCTGCTTGGCCTGCGGGGCCCCAGCATAAAATTGGATGTTGTTCTCAGGAGGCAGTTCCAGACATAAGACCCGGTATCTCCTGCCCTGTTCTCTCCTTTAAAACAGGGGCGGCAATTTTGTCTGAAGAGCCAAGTTTCTGGGTTAACTAAAACATGAGCTTACCCAGAGCAGCACATTCTACTGTTCATCCAAGAACTATATATGAGCAACATTTATATGCTAGTTTCCAGGGAAACTACGGCAAAGACGATTCCTGTTCTCAAGTCACAATCGGGGTGTGTGGGGGGGATACTTTGAGCACCAAATAGTCTGATGGGGTTATGCATGTATGGCCTGGAGCTGCAGGTCCGGGTCCCAGGGCAAGTACCTGTGGCCTTAAAGTGGGAGCTGAGCATGGAGAGAAGCGGGAGGGAAGAGAGGCAGAGCTGCAGGCAGAGTCAACGCCAGGGGCAGAGGCCAGGAGGTGGCAGAAGCAAATGGCCTTGCTGAGCGCCGAGCCTACTGGACGCCTCTCCGGGAACTGGGCAAGTGTTGCTTTGTTTGATTCTTACAGCTCTTTGAGATCGGCACTAGGATGAACCCCATTTTATGGAGGAGGAAACAGAGGCAGGGAGGTCAAGTAAACACTTGAACAAGATCACAGTTTACACAGTAAGTGCTGAGGCCAAGACTCAAACCAGGAGCGTGAGTGCGGGCAGTAGCCCTTCACCCCTTTGCCACCTGGCTCTGGAGGTTGGTGAAAGTGCTCTTTCGGAAAAGAGTATGAGATGCATGGGGAAGTGGGACAGGAAAGGAAACTAGGCAGGTCGCTTGGCAGGACGTGAATGCAAAGTTTGTACACCGTGTGGAGCACTTGGACTTTATCTTAAGGTAACAGGGACGCAAATGATAGATTTTGAGGAGAAAAGTGGCCTGACTTTTTATGGATATTACTCTGTTAATGCGAGTAGGGTGGCTGATCCCAGAATAAGGCTGGTAGAGAGAGGTATGAAGGCCTACTGGCAAACACCACAGGAGTAGTAAGAACCAGGAGATGAATGCTTGAACGGAGGTGGAAGCAGAGGGGGTAAGGAGGAGGGGTGGATGTGGAGGGCACTTCAGAAGTGGGGTTGAGGGGGTATTGAAACTGAGTGAGGGCAGGAATCAGGGAGGAGGACAGGCCAGCGGGACTCCTGGGCTTCTTACTTTGTAGCGAAGACGGGGCGAGGCAGACGGGAAAGGGAAGACAACTAGGATGGGTTGGAGGGGAGGGCTTGAGGTGCTCATGGTGCCCTGCAAGGGTGAGCAGGACAGGACCGTCAGTTAGACCTGTCCACTGGGTCAAGGGCAGAGAGCTCGAGGAACAGAAAGGGGGTGCCGGTCGAAGGGATTCTTTGGGGGTAGACAAGAAGTGGCACGTGGGAATCAAGCAGATGCTGGCTGAGCCGAGGGAGCAGGGGATGAGAAGAAGCCATCACAAGCCCCAGGAGTGAGCGTGCATTGATACGAGGTAAATTGAGAATCACTCTAAGTTTCCAAGACATGTAAGAACAGAACCACAATACAAAGAGCGCTGGAATAAAAAGAGCCCCAGGTTGGATTTTTTTTTCCCCTCTAAAGTTAAATGTCTGGTTCTAGAACTGATTTCTGCATGGCTTGGAGCAAATGACTCAACCTCTTGAGCCTCCGTCATCTCCTGCAATTATGGAGGCAAGAAGCCTCCCGACATGCCATCTGCAGCGGGAGACCCAGGAGACCTGCTGCTGTCTTTCAGTCCAAGTCCACAGGCCTGAGAACCGGCGGCGACACCAGTGCCCAAGGGCAGGAGAAGGTGGACGTCCCAGCTCATGCAGACACCACAGAGAAATGAGGCAGATGGCACAAGTCAGCTCGATCACGGATAAAGACCATGTTGGCAGATACAGCCTCGGTGTGCAGCCACAGTGGGCTTCCTAAGGGGAAGACCGGAACCAGACTGACTCACCACCCCATCCTGGGTTGGTGGAAAACCATGAGCATCTCACTCATGGGGTGAGCTTCTGTAAAAGCCACGGGAAGGAGCAGACCCAGTGGGTGCTCTCTGCACCAGAAAGAGGAAGTGAAAGCTGGAGTGCAGAGACGCATGAGTATTGGGAACAGGGTTTCTGCTCTGAGAGAGACCTCAGGAGTGCGGAGGAAGTGTCCCCCAATACGATGTTGTAGGTCTTGTTTTCTCCTCGGCGTCCAGACACCAGCACCCAGGCCATCCAGAAAGGCCGGTCCCAGCCAGCGGGAACCCCAGCACGTGCTGCTGTGTCAACGGCATTTCCCCCGGAAATGCTGGAGGGTCGTCAGCAGGACTCGGAGACGAGCGAAGGCCATGCAGTCTGCACATCTTGACGGTCGGTTCGGGGAATGAGGAGTTGTTTGGCCATTTCCTGCGGGTCAGCAACCCAACCAGGGAGCATGAAGGAAACCGGCAGGCCTGGCGCTCCATCGAAGCCTCCCAGTACCCTGTCCAACTTGAGTTAGGGGCAGCCAGTCAAACCACAGCCCTGAGTGAAGCCACAGACTGGGAAATGAGAGAAGAGTACAAAAGGTAACAGACGGGGAAGCCCAGTCTGGCTGGGGAGCTGAGATGAGCCCAGTGTGTCTGAAACAAGGAGGCAGAGGGGCACCTGGGTGGCTCAGTCATTAAGCGTCTGCCTTCAGCTCAGGTCATGATCTCAGGGTCCTGGGATCGAGCCCCACATCGGGCTCCCTGCTCAGCGGGGAGCCTGCTTCTCCCTCTCCCTCTGCCTGCCGCTCCCCCTGCTTGTGCTCACTCTCTCTGTCAAATAAATAAAATCTTAAAAAAAAAAAAAGGAGGCAGAAAAGACAGACGAGAATGCTGATGGGCACAGAGCTTATTTTGGGGGGATGAAGATATAAATGTGATGACGTTTGGACAGTCCTGTGAATAAGCATAGAAACATTGAACTGTACACTTTAAGTGGGTGACTTGTATGGTACATGAGTCATACCTCAATGAAGATGTTTAAAAAAAAAAACAAAGATGGTGTGTTTTAGTGGGTGGACTAGCAGAGGAGAGGCCGGAGTCCCAGGCCTCCCCTTGTTGGGCCAGTGGGTGTGCGCCCTTGGTCACTCTCCTTTCTCGTGCCTCAGTTAGCTCCTCCGGTAGGTGAAGGACGTGGACAAATGGTCCGTAAGGTTCCCGTATCTGTTTCCTGGAGCTGCGGTAACAAATGACCACAAATGTGGGGACTGAAGACCACAGAAACGTATTTTGTCACAGTCCTGGAAACCAGACGCCTGAAATCAGGTGCTGTGCTCTCTCCAGACGCTCTGAGGGAGAATCCATTCCTGGCCTTTTCCACACTTGGTTCCTTGGCCTGTGGCCACGTCTCTCTGCTCTGTCTTCACATCTCCTTCTCATTTGTGTGTCTGTCTCTCTTGGAACTCCCTCCTCCTCTCTCTTACAAGGTGCATGTGATTGTGTTTGGGACCCACGAGGATAACCTAAGAGGAGTGCCTCCTCTCGAGATCCTTAGCAGAGTCACGTCTTCTGTGCATAAGGTAACATCCACACGTCCCAGGGAATTGGCACAGATATCCTGGGGCTGGGGGATCTGTTCACAGCCCTTTGCAAGTTCACAGAGACTGGGGAGAACCAACTCACCCTATGTTGTCCCTCTTTCCCATCTCTCTGTTTACCCTAGCTCTTATTTTTTTTTTCATATTTTAATTTTTATTATTTTTTTTGACTGAGCCACCCAGGCGCCCTCCTAGCTCTTATTTAAAATAACCTACATTTGTATACAGTTTTAGGGTTTGAAAAGTTATTATACATTTATACACTCATTTCAGTCCCATGGAAACCTATAAATTTTGCCTTACCACTATAATTTCATTCTTAAAGAGTAGATGGAGGCTCGGGGAGATTACATTACCTGACCAAGATCACAAGCACTGGAAAGAGCGAGTGCTGGCCTCCAACCTGAATCCTCGAGCCACAACTCCACAGTGTGGCTCCCACTGTCATCACCTGCCTGAATCCTGATGTGGCATCAAGAGGTTCTGAGACCCGGATGGAGGAGATGCATCTGGAGTACATTCAGTTCCCCCAATTCCTCCTGCGAAGCCCAAACACGGACGTTTTATATAAAAACAACATAAGAAGACTCCAAAAGGTGGGAAGGAGAAGGCAGACTGACCAGGGACCTTGGAACCCAAGGATGGACGTAGCAGTGAGTTCCCTGGGTTTTCTTTTTGTCTCATACATGCTGGACTGGGTGCTGGAGAAACAACCCAGAGAGGCCAATGGGCAGAGACAAAATAAAGTCTCAAGAAAAGCCTGCTAGGCTTTCTTCAGCCAAAAAACTAGGGAAAAGGCAATCCAGCAAGACATAAAACTTTTAGATAATAGTTGCCCTACTCTAGCCAAATGCCATGGAAAAACCTGTAGCCCCACACCCATCTTATAAGCAAAGACCAAGTGGGGATCTCAGGGTCCCACACCTGCCCAGCTGGAATGAGGTACTCTTCCCCATGCTCCACCCCAGGCTAGGGTAGTAATAGAGAAGACAGAGTGGGGATCTGGGACTCCCGTCCCTGCCCAGAGGTCATGAGCTCCCCACCCACAGGTAACAAAGTGCCCTTCCCTGTCCTTGCCAGAGTGTCAGAGGAGGCCACCTTGGGGGTCTGAGATCCCATATCCACCCAGTGGTGAGGGGTTACCTCTCTCCCCAACTCTCAGTTAATAAAGGAGCTTAAGCAGAGAACCCAGACCTTCACCACTGCCTGGCATTAATGAGGTGATGCCCCCTAACCACAATGGGCATGATGTCAGAGGAATCCTGCTGAAATAGAAGATTTAAATAAGATCCAGTGTCTCATAACACCTAAATGTCCAGCATACAGTCAAAATCATCCATCACACCAAGAACCAGGAAAATCTCAAATTTAAAAAAAAAAAAAAGATGCTTAATTAAAAATCAGCAGGTGCTAACACCAAGATAGGCAAATATTAGAATTACCTGGCAAGGATATTAAAGAATCATAAAAATACTTCAATAAGCAATTATAAATACACTTGAAACAAAAAGTAGAAAATCTCAGTGAAGAAACTGATGATATAAAGGAGAACCAAATGGAAATTTTAGAACTGCAAAATATAATTACCAAAGTAAAAAATTCCAAGGATGGGCTCACCCATAGAATGGAGGGGACAGAGGAAAAGAATCTGTGAACTCGAAGACGGTAACAAGCTGAACAACAGTAAGTGGGGTAAACAGAACAGACCTTCCTTCTCCTCTTGTGTTCTGTAAATCATGTCTGACTGTTGAAGCAGAAAGTATAACATGGCTGGATGTAAATTTCAACATATATAGAGGAAATACTTAATAAAGTTGTCCTGCACATGGATAAGGGAGGAAGCAGCTTGAGGAAGGTACATTTTCTGCACCTGTCTCCAGCTGGTAGGTTGTGGACAACATTAGTCTTCATGGTGACGGAGTAATTCTGTATCATGATTTCAGTGGTGGTTACAAGAACCTATGTGTATGACGAAATGCCACAGAATGACATGCACACGTTTGTTCCAGTGTCTGTTCACTGGTTTTGATTTTGTGCTGTAGTTACACACGATTAGCCATGGGGATACATGTGTTCTCTGCTGTCTCTGCAACTTCCTATATATCTAAAATTATTTCAAAATGATTAGGAAATGATAGAAGGGGATTGAAGGGGCATCTTCACAAGCAATTAGGGATCCCTTTCCAATCTAGAGGCCAGGCATGAAGGGAAGTGGGGCTCAGAGGATGGAGGTGTCTGGGCTAGAACCTTCAGTTCAGACCCTAGCCTCACCCTCAAGTGACATCACAAAGCCTCAGATGCCCCGCCCCCCACCTGGAAGTTTTGTCAATCAAGCCATCATCTGAGGACTGTATTTGCACTGGAAGCAGTTGTTCAGCATCGCTGAGCAAACTTCTCTGCCTCTCAGTTAACATCCAAGGAAAATGGCGCCACGTGAGCAACAGGGTTGATAGATGTGGGACTGTATGTAACTCCACACCCAGTTTGAGGATATAACGAAGAGCTGCCTGGTTCTCTCGTATGTAGCCACTGGGGCAGTCTGCGCAGGCCGCATAGCTCAGCTGTCTTTGAGAAACCGATGTCTTCCTCACAGCTCCCGGCCTTCCTGTGGGACAAGGGCACGCTCACCACCGCCATATCTGATCCTGCTTACCTAGTAAAGCTTCTCTTCTTCTTTGCACTCCTGATGACCCTAGTCACTCTACTCATCCTGGTCTGGAAAGTAACCAAAGACAAAGGCAACAAGAACAGAGGGCCAGATTCAAGAAAGGAGGAAACTCTGCTGGCATGAAGATGGACAGTCCCTGCTGAGGACTCCATTGAGGGGAAGACCTGGAGGCTCAGGAGGCAGGGCCATCCAGGAGCCTTCTCAGAGCCAGAGCCTGGGGAGGAAGAACTGCTCTGTCCCCACAGGCCCCCAGGGCCGAAGCTCCCCCGCCTCCTCCCTCCTCCACCACCACGTCCGCTGTTAATTCTCGCTCATCTGGCTTTTCTCTGGCTGGTCCAGGCAGCCGGGTTTGAATGTCTTCTCTCTGTGGGTCTTCTCGACTGACATTATAAATGGCTCTTGATTTTTGCATTAATGGAGGAAAGAAACAAACACGTGGAGGATTAAAAAATTGATTACAAACCCTAAATTTTCCTTTCTGAATTGGGCATGTGTTGACTCTGGGATATTGAAATTATTGGGAGCTCACAGCATCTCCGATATATAATGATGCTATACCAGAAGCTCAGTTCCAGAAGATCCTTGAAATAGAACAGCTCACCCACCCCCAAATTCTAGGTAAAATGCTCCCTCCTCTTCACCTAATTCTGTGAATAAAAAAGTATTGCCTCTCAAAAAATGATTTGAAGCATCAAATACTTCTCTCTCTTCTCCCCCATCCTCCAGCTTTGCGGGTTGGCAAACTTTAAAAATACCATATTCTAAAATAATAATTTCACTTTAAAAAATCTTTTCTGAGCTTGGAATGAATTAACTCCCTTTTCAAATGAAATCCAAATTAAAGAGGCAGTGTTTTGAAAATCCATATTCTCATTTAGGCTTGAGTTACCCTAAGGAGCATTTGGCCATTTGCCTAGAAGGAATTAGTAGTTTTTTGGAGAAACACCTCTATGTCCAGCCCCACTATTAATCTTTCCTC
>NC_138374.1:135630468-135664678 GCF_054177405.1 Leptonychotes weddellii
ATTAAGAGCTTTGGTCTGGAAGTGACAAGTCACTTCTGTTTATAGCACACTGGCCCAAACTAGTCAGGTTGGCCTTGTCCAACAGCCAGGGGGCTCGGAGAGACCCAACGTTAGCGGGCATTGGCCATGTCCAACCTTGTGCAAACTCACTTGAGAGCCCATGCTTTGAGTCACCATGCTGTCCTGCCTCATGAAACCCCACGTCCTCGAGGCGCGCCCCCCCCACCCCAGCTCAGTGCCCTGCGTGCACGGGGCTGCTGGCTTTCCTCTCCTTCTCGCCATCCACATCCCTCCAGCACACACAGAGCCACTGTATGCCAGGTGGTTAGGATCCTAAAATACGTGATACATGATCTCTGTGTTCAAGCGCCCTTATTTTAAGAGGATAGTGCTAATGTGTCCTACGCATAACCCTGCCCTCGGAGCAGACAGCTGGAAATGAGATCAGCCCCCTGCAGCTCACCTGTCCCGGGACTTCCCGGGAGGGAGCGAAGGTGAATCAATAATGAGTCAGGCAGGGCTTCCTAGAGGAGAGGGCCTTTGAGCTGGGCCCTAAAGATGAGTACAATCTGGAAATGAGGAGGCAAAAGGACAGGCGCATTCCAGGCAGAGAAGGAGACCTGAGGCCTCAGCACAGAGGCGGGCGGAGCGGTGGGGCATGCCCCCAGGGCAGCACTCCATCTAATGGCAAAAACACTGGGGGAGTGACGGGGAGAGTTGCATGAGCCCGTCCTCTGGGAAGATGGTCTGGATGGAGATCAGTGGGGACCTGAACTTCAGACTTTGGTGAGGAAGGACAGACAGGAGGCTGTCTGTGCCTCGGGCTAGAGGACTTCACAAGGAGGGAGTGGCTTTTCAGACTCTGCCGAGCTTGGTGATTACCACTTGTCCTCAAGCTGGGGGTGACTAAAGAGAGCGGCTGGGGCCCCCGTCACAGGCAGAGGCCTAAAACATGGGACAAGCTCCTGTGGTGCCTTTGTGTCAGGAGCAGAGTGGTGCCCTCTACAGCGCACAGGCTTGTCCCCAAGAGCCTGCTGGCCCCGTGCTGGGCTCTGGGGATGCAGAGAGGAAGCAGGTGCCTCCCACTCGGACCCACCGCACACGACTCGGCCTAACGGACTCACCTGGGTCTCCATGTTTGCACACCTGCTTCTTCTCTGTTTTTTTGCTTACTCTATTCTGTTTGCTTCTGGCCCCCAACTATCATGCCAGGTTTTACCTGCCCCAGTTCAACTTACCTGGCTGCAGCCCCCAGGTCCACCTGCACCTGGGCCTCTCATTCCTGCCCACGTGGGACTAGCCTCAAGCCACCGACAGGCTCCTGGTCCTGGACACGGCGTGGCCCCACGGCTCCCACTGCACCAGCCCCTCCGTCAGCGGGGCCTCTGACTGTGACCTCCGACCTTCTTGGAAATGGGTTGCATTACCTCTAAAGCATTTTTCAGCTCTCCCATCCCTACCTCTGTCTCTGATCGTGTCCTGTGTCCCTTGCACACAGAATGCCTACCGTGGACCAGCTTTGGTTTGCGTGGCTGTTACGTGGATGATGCAAACAATAAAGCCTTTTATCTCTCTGATGATTTATAGCTTTCAAAAAACATGATCTGAAAACAGCCGTTTTTCCCCCAGTGATCCTCAAACGCTCCTGTCAAATGACCAAAGTGAAGTCCTTGCGAAGGCCACTACACTCCAGGATTTCAAATTTCTCAGCGGGATGGCCCATGCGGGCCTCCACAGCACCTGCTCACATCTCCTCACTCTGAACAAGAAGGCCACAGGTTTGGGAACTTCGCTGCTGACCCAAACCTCTGCATCTTAATAAATGCAACCCATCTGGCTCCCACCCTCTCCCAGTTCCTTCGGGATCCGGACCCCGGGGTCAGTCGCCCCCTTTCCTGTCCCATAATCGGATTTGGCACCAAACTTTAGGGTGCGGTGACCTCCCGCTGTTTGCCCCCCTCCCCCCCCACAGCTGCCAGCTTCCCTGGCCGCAGGGCCCTGCGACAGCCACAAATATAAGTAACCACCTGGAGGACACAAATAGATCCTCTCTGCAATCTCAACCCAAAAATCTCTCTTTTCCCCAAATTTGACCATTTCACCCCAAATCAGGCAAGCTTTTAAGTAACAAGAGCTGCTCATGCCTTAAATAACACAAAACATGGTGCTTTTTAAAACATTTATATTTATATATATAAAAAAATTAAATATATATAATATATAGTGTGTTTGAGACTAAAAATATAGTACATAATATTTAAAAAAAAGGAAAATGAAAACAGGCAGAATAGGAAAAGGCGTGAGGACACACAGACACACATTGCTAAAAACCTACGATGGTCTGTCCTAACAAAAATAATATTTTTTTCTCTTCTCTTGTCATCATGGATCCATTTATTATTGGGGTTTGGGGGGAGAAAACTCAACTGGAGCCCGAAGTAGAGGCTGTGACCCCGAGGGTGGTCGGGGTGGAGAGCGTGACCTTCGGGGCCCCAGGGCTCCTCTGGGTGGACTTGGTGCAGCCAGGCCTCCGGGCGGCGCTCGGCTGCGCTCTCCCCAGTGGCGGGTATTCCCGGGGCAGCGTCTGATCTCCAGAAACAGGTAGAAGGCCCCACAGCCCACCGACCCTCGAAAAGGCCCATGGTTGTGGCCAGCGAAAAGCCAGGAGCAGGGGCGGGAGGCTGGCGGGAACGTGGTAGTTCTATGCAAACGGAGCTACTATTATTATTATTATTACTGTTATTATTTTTAAGGGCAGGCTTGTACCAGAGCCGCCCATATGGCCTGTGACTTCTGCACAGCAATGCTTTCTCCAGGGACGGGACCTGGAGCTCCCTCACAGTGATGCAAGAAAATGGGAACCTCCTCCAACCCCCCCATTCTGGAGGGCAGGGGAAGGCAGGGACAAGGGAGGGGGATACTTAAATGCGAGTTTTATAGCCTCTTCACAAAAACAGATGCCTTTCCAAATTACATCCCTCGGTCTATGGAGTGTCCCGTGACCATCTCCTCACTGGTCCCACCAGTCAGGGCCTTCACTAACACCTTTCAGGTGATTCCCTAACAAGAGGCTCAAGGCGGGGACCGGCCGGGGAAACACAGCACTAGAGGGGTAGAGAAGCCTCGGTTTCCACGGCCGGGCAGGGCGCTCAGTCCTGGAATGCGGCCCTCAAAGTGATGGGCCTGCAGATGGGGGGTCAAGCTGACCTCTTCCACCCCAGGCATGGCGTTCGGGGGAGCACTGCTCCATCCCTGCTGGCTCCCCTTCCTGACCTCACAAGGGCTCTGGGGCTGGGCTTAGAGGGATCCAGGATTCAGGATGCAGTCTGAGCCCCACCGCGAGGGGAGAGACTGCAGCTCACCCACAATCACCAGGGCCTCTTCGAGATCCAGAGTTTATGTCAAAACTGCTCTACCCTCTTCCCTCTACTGCTTCACAGAGGGGTCAGCCATGCTCACAGCGCACCACCTGGCTCGGGAGACCCTGGCCGGCAGGTTCACCTCCTCAGTGAGAGGGCTGCGCCGTCCCTGGGCTCCTAAGGACGGCGTGGACGGTGGCTACTCCCAGCTTCCCCTCGGTCAAAGTTGCCCGAAGCCAGGGCGCCAGTGGTGGAGTCTCCCTGCCCCACCCCGGCCACAGACGCCTTTGCCACACCGGCAAAATTGAGTGGGCTCCCAATGTGAGCGACCATTCCCAATCGTCAGAGGATAAGCGCACACCAATCTCACCCAGGCTCAGGGTATGCTTTGTCGCCGTTTGGCATCCAGGGGACCCTAGTGGAAACTTACTCGCAGCACTTCCAGCAAGAGGCCCACAGTGAAAGCTTTTTTCAAGAGAGTAGAACCTTCCACCACCCCCATCCCTTCCCTGCTCACGTCCTGTTCCCAGCTCCTCACCAGGGGTGGCTGGGCCCTCCACCTCACCGAATGAATACAGCAAGAGCAGAATAATTCTAGGGTTGTGCAACCCTCCCCCTATTTTTAAGGCCAGAAAATCGGGGGCAGCAAACGTAAAGAGGTTAGGCCAAGGTCACTTCACCCCATCCTGAAGCTGGGGTCCCCGATCTCCTGACCCTTAGCGCCTTGCTCTTCTCACTAAGATGAGAATATCAAAGGCGATCAGGATCACCAAGGTGACCATATCAAGTACTCTCGGCACCCTGCTGGAGGGCCCCAGCCTCCAACGGCAAAGCTCTACTACGTTCAAGGGCGCCTTCCACTCCCCAGAAAAGCAATTCCGTTTGGCCCAACAGGCAGGCCCCAGTTCCAATTGTGATCAGACGAACAGCGTGCAAATTGCAGAGGGCAGAGAGGGCCTGGGGCGCTGCTGTCTCTCTGTGCCTGGCACTGTGCACGCTCCATACCCAGGAGGGGCCGGTTACTGGGTTAAAGAGCAGAGAGCAGAGAAGGAGCTCTGGTCACAGGCTTCTGAAAACTAATGGTCCCTGTAGTGTCAGCTGAGTTAGCTAGTGACCCTGGGCCCCTGCTCTTCATCATTTCAACAGAATGGACCCAGCACTAATAAAAGGGAGGAAACAGAATGTGGCCAAACCCCAAATACAAATGAATATTTTTTGGAATATTCCTGTTTAAAGAGCCATCACCATCTTTAGACTTTAACTGTTTGGATTACACATGGCTTCTGTTTCTGCGAAGATAATCAGAATATGCGTGAATTCATCTGCACAGGAACCTGCATCCTTACCAGACCTTCTCCCAGGGCTCACATAAAATGACTCTGTAGGGAGGGGTCAGCTCCCAGGGGTAGGGGTGGAATGCAGCTGGAGCCGGGACGATGCCCCCCCACCCCCAAGAGACACCCAGGATTTGCCCCTGTTGCTGCAGAAGGGGAGAGGCAGCCTGCCAGGCTGGAACTGAGCTACTTTCTCCCTGGGCATTAGCTGGTCCTTACGAGCGGGGACAGTGAGGAATGTCACCCCACAGACCCATCCGCAAGGGTGGTGATGGCCCGTGGCTGATGAGCATGTAACTCATTAAAGCAAACATGACTAATGAGTGGTGACCAGGAGAGAGGGCAAAGCGCGTTCTGGGGATTGCCCCCAAGGCCCCGCCCGTCGGGAGAAGAGGAGGCCGGGGCGGGGGCACAGTTCTCTTTGGTCAGAGGCGGCGGCTGAGAATGACCATGTGGAATGTGTGTGTGGGGACAGCATGGGCGTGACTGCCTGCAGTGCCCTCCCGTGCCACCTTCCTCCCTCTCCGGGCCCCTCACCCGCCGTCCCGGAAACTCTGCAACACCTGACGCCGTGTCTGGGGCTTGCAATACCCATCCCCCGTGGCCCCCCACACAGGGCCGGTCAACCAAAGCTGGGCACTCAAGGCACTGAAAGTGGAAGAAGGAATCTGATTGGTCCAAGAAAAAAAAGACACTTAACAAACCAAAACCTGTCTGCAGAGACTATCACCCATGCCCCCGGAAGGTGGCCTCCCCGACCAGCTGGTGGGCAGGACAAGCAGTCTTGAGAGCCAGGCCCCCTCCCTAAGCCTGTCAGAGCCCATCGGGGACAGGTCTTTCCACCTGAATGTTTAAAAATGGATTCAAAGTGCTTGGAAATTCAGAGTAATGGACGGTGCTAGGAATCTGGAGGAGAGCAGGTGGCCCCTTGCCTTCCCACTGGGACTTGGGGCGGGGGATTCCCTACAGCTTTTTTTTTTTTCTCCCCAAATGAGGTTTTCATTGTTTTTTGTTGTCTTTGAAAAATAGCCTATAGCATCCGACCCTCACACCACCACTCCCCAGATAGGCTCAAGAGTTAAAGCCAGGATACAGGGCAGGCTGGGGAGGGAAGGGGCTCCTCTAGAGGGGGTTCTGGAAACCGCTTTGAAGCACACAGCCTTCCTGCTGGTGAGTCAGGACATGGTTCCCCCACCGTTCCTTTCTGCATGGGGACCCCGTGATCTAACTGGCTGGCCCTGCACAGAGGAGAGAGAAAGGGGCTACTGGACAAATCTGGATCCTCTGCTGACAGACAGGTGTCCACGATGAGCAGCCAGGACAGCTGGCCCTTTAATCCCAGCTGAACGAGGGCCGGATCTGAACTCAGTGCCAGGGCTGTTCTGTGGACAGCTAAAATCAATCCAAGGTCCCTTCTGCAGTCGCGGAAGGGAAGATGCTGCCGGGGTATGAATGCAGAGGACAGAGGGGCTGGCCAGGCAAACGTGTTTCCACATATCTGTGCCTGGGCCACCCCCACCCCCCACTGCGTGTCCCCCTAGGCCAACGCCTGCTCATCGTCACACATCCCTGTCCACTTAGGGGAGACCAAAGGGGTGGGGCAGAATGGGAATGCTAAAAAGTGCCCCCTCTGCTCTGCACAACCTTCGCTTCCCTGTCCCCGTGCTGGGGCCAGGCGAGAGCACAGGTCAGAAGAGACACGTCCTCCCGAAGAAGAGGGAAGGGCAGGCCCAGGAGGCTGGGGCATGCACAGAGCACCATCCTCGGGACGGGGTGTTTCCGGGAGACCTGCTCCCCACCTGCCGCAGTGGCCGCGGCGGCGGCAGAGGAAGGCTGGTCCGGGCCGGGAGCGACGCGCAACGCCCCTGAATATCAGGGAACGGCTGTGAGAGCCTCGTCCTCTGCCCCGCAGAGGCGCCCCGGCCGGGCGCCGGGCCTACACGTGAGTCTGCATGCGCTGCTGGAACCGCGGCCCGTAGTCCGAGTGCTGCGAGGTGTAGGAGAAGCGGGTGGCCGTGGCGTACTTGCCGATCGGGTCGTACGCCTCGAACGGGGTCCGCTCCAGGCCGGACGGCGGCGCCTGGGGGTAGCCCAGTCGGTAGGTGGGGTAGCCCGCCGCCGCGGGGAAGGGGTGCGGGTTGAACTTGTCGTAGTTCTCATAGGACAACGTGCCGGCCGAGTCGGCGCCGGCGGGGGCGGCGGGCCCGGGGGCGGCGGGCTCGGGGCCGAAGTCGGACGCGGGCGCGCGGCTGTACGAGCTGAGCTGCGCGTAGCCGCTCGAGTGCGAGAGGCGTGAGGCCGGGCGCCCGTCGAAGCGCGCGGGCCCGGGGGCGCGGTAGTCCGCGTAGAGCACAGCCCGCGACGCCGGCCGGTCCTCGTGGGCGCGCACGTTGTAGTAGCCGTTGGTGGGGTCCTGGGGACGAGGGGCGAGGGCGCGGTGGAGGCGCGGCCGTGGTGCACCTGCCGGGTCCCGCGGCAGCCCGCATCCCCCTCCCCCAGCCTGCGCCCTGCCCGCCCCGCGCGCGCACCTTCATCTCGTACTCCTCCCGCGTGTCCATGGCGTCGCAGCGCAGGTCCTGCTTCAGGTCCACGTCGTCCTTGAAGGACTGCGGAGCCGCAGGGTGGGCGTCAGGGCCGGGGCGGCCTCATCCTGCGCCGGCCCCGCTCCACGCCCAGGGGCCGCTGGAGGGGTTTGGGGCCCCGGGCACACTGGAGTTCTGAGCCTGAGCCCAGCCCGGGAGAGGCTCCGGGCGCCGGGGGTGGGGAGAGGCCGGAGAGCCGGCCTGGCACCGGGTTTGTCACGGATGCACAATGTGACCTTGGGTGTGTCACTGTCCCTCTCTAGGACTGTCTCCTCGTCTGAGCTATGGGGCAGTTGGACCAGAAAACTTCTAGGGGCTTCCAAGTCTGACTGTGTGTGGGAAGGATGGGGCCAAGCGCGGGCCTATGGGGAGCCCCACATGCCTCTCTTCTGCCGCAGGGGAATCAGCCCGGGGAGGATGTGTGCGTGCGTGCATGTGAGTATATGCAGGAGCATTTGTGCGCCTGTGTGTACACACGTGAGCACGTGTGAGCCTGGGCGTGAGTGTGGCAGGGAAGACAGAGAGAAGGTGGTTCGTAGAGCTGGGGCGGGTCCCAAGAACGTGAAGAGGGGAGTGGGCCAGGAGGAGCAGGACCCTCACCGAGTAGATGGCCTTCATGACCCGAGTCGCAGTGGACACGCTGGCTGTATCATCCTCCCGGTCTGAATGCATCGTAAGTGGCTCGCGGTTGACAGTCTCCACCTTGATGTCCAGCTTCCTCAGGGTCACGTCCTTGCGACCTGGACAGGGAAGGGCAGCCTGGACGCGCTCTGCCAGCCGCTACGGGCCAGGCCTAGGAGCGCGGGGGTCCGTCTGCGGGGGGGGGGGGCCGCTGTGTGCGCGCGCGCGGGAGGGGGGGCGCCCCGTGGGGGGGGCCGCTGTGTGTGTGCGCGCGGTGGGGGCCATACTCACTGCCTTTGCGGCGGCGGTAGAGGAAGAATACCAAGGCGATGAAGAAGAAGGTGAGCAGGACGCCCGCACCGATGGTGGCCCCGGCAATGATGCCCACAGGCAGCACCTCTTCAGAGGGAAGGAGAGGCTGGGGTGAGGCTGGTGGCTCACGGGGACCTGAAGGCCAGGTGCCAGAGCTCCACCGATATCCACGGACAGGAACGGTGTTTGCTCAAGTCAGGGGCAGTTGGAGGGGAAGGTCTGCATTGTGTCTGGGTTTAGGCCTGAGCTTTGGCTTGATCAGGCTTGGGAGCATGGCCATGTCCCATCCCTGCAGCTGTGACACAGTGTGATCCTGGCCCTGGGGGCCCACCCACCCCTCTACAGCCCACCTGCCTGCGAGGCTTGGCCTCGGCTTCCTGGGCTGGGCTGCTCTTTGAGGTTAGCTGTCTCCACAGACTCCAACCTGTCACCCATGTCCCCACCTCTCACCACCTCCCCGGCCCCACCCCATGGCCAGGGCAGCACCAGCACCCGCCCTCCCAGGGCTCGCACAGTTCTCCTTGGCTTCCCTGCTCCCCAGAGCTGAGTAGGACCCAGGGAACCTCCTCCAGCTTCCTCTCCCTTCCTGGCAGTCCTGGATGGATCAGATCCTCGGGAGGCTCTTCCCCTCCTCGCTGGGTCCTGCCGCACTCCCTCCGCTCCGTTCTTCCCCACCACCCCCTCGCTGGCTCTCTCAGCTAAGACGCACCTGACGGGAGCCCCCTCCTTTCTCTCCCTCGTCAGAGCTTCCAAAAAAGTCAAAGGCAATTTCTCCTTCGACATGCAGCGTCTTAAGGGAGGAAGCGTGTGCCTCCTAGAAGATGAAGGATTCTCGAAGAGGTGGGGCACCACAAGCTCCTGGGCGCCCGCCACGTGCCTGGTGTTTTATAGATATTCTCACTTCATCCCCACGCCAACCCCATGAGGTCGGTAGTAGTACACCCTTTCATGAAGCATCTGCTTTTCTCCACCTGAAGTCCTTTGCTCCCACTCTGTGTGCTCCTCCACTGACCCAAAACCCCCTCGAGGAGCAGGACCGCGTCTTGGGCACTGCCATCCCGGCTGCCCCTCGTGCGGGGCCCGGCGCAGAGGGGAGGCTCAATGAATGTTTAAAAAAGGGGGTGGTTTTCCCCAGGTGAGCATCAGCGCAGGCTCTGGAGGGTAGGTCCCAGGAGAGTTGTCTCCCCATGAGGACTGCCAGGGGAGGGAGGAGGGAGCAGAACCCCCAGCTGCCCCGCACCCTGGTCATGGTCACCTCGCTCTTCCAGCTGGATGATGGCCGTGCCGGGCCCAAAGCTGTTCCAGGCCGTGCAATTGTAGTGCGTCTGGAAGTCTGCCTCCATGACATTGTTGATGGTGAGCGTGGACAGCACCCCACTGCCCGAGTTCGTCCTCTCCACCGTGTAGCGCTCCAGGGTCCCCACCTCCAGGAAGTTCTCCTTCCATGCCCAGGCCTGGGGTGGGGAGGGCAGGGGGGGATAAGGAAGGAGCAGGTGGCAGAAACAGCTGACCCACCCTCCAGGCATCCTTGTCCCGTGTGCCCTGTGTGTCCCTCAACCCAGCGCAGCGCTCACTCTGCAACAAACCCAAGTCACACCTGCTGCCTCAAGCCTTGGCATGGGATCTCCAGTCTAAGGGAAACAGTGGCTGCCAACACAATGGAGATGTATGCCAGGAACATGCAGATATGCTTAGGGACATTCTTTAAAATGCAGATTCTTGGAGCTTAACTCTTAAATATGCAACTCCAGGGGAGAGGTCCAGGAATCTCTATTTTTCTAACAATCCCATGGATGCAGGTGCGGCTGGGCCAGTGAACCAATATTTGGCAGCCCTGATGTCCTGGATGGGGAGTCAACATGCGGCCCTGGGCCTGGCTCTCCCTCGAGCCCCTGTGTGGCCTCCCCTCCCCTCTCTGGGCCTCCGTGTCCTCATCTGTAAAAGCAGAGAACCAGGCCGGAGTTGGATGCCCGGGGTTTGTCCAGCTCTGGTGGTCTGAGAGTCTTCAGCTTTACCTGTAGCCAAGCCGCAGCCGGCCCCACACGAACCCACCCGGGGGGCTCTGGAGACCCATCCCAGACTCTTAGAACAGGGAGGATCTCTCGCAGCCTCCTCCATCCCTGAGTTCCCGGTCGGGACACCCCTTTCCTGTCCCCTCCCTGAGCACTGGCTCCTTTCCAGGGATCAATCCTCCTAGCTCTGCAAGGAAAGCCCCTGGGAGCCGAGCCGCCCGCTGCCCAGGCGGCCGTGGTAATGAAGTGTCCCTGGGCAGCCCTGGAGTTAGCCAAATGGTCATTAAATGTGATGAGGGGTTTGACGGTTAATGGTCATGGGAGGAACTAATGGCGCATGGTGTGGGGAAGAGGAGAACGGAGGGGGGAGAGGGAGCGGGTAGGAGGAGGAAGACAGAAGGGGGCAGAGGGCCGGGGAACCCAGGGGCAGGGTGGAAGGAGGCTGAGGAGAGGGAAGGAGATGAGGCAGAGAGAGCAGCCGGGGCGCCCCGGCCTCTCACACCTGTTGCTGCGGCCATCAGGCAGGGACACTGCCCCCATTTTGTGGATGACAAAACTGAGGATCAAAACACTCAGTAATTGGCTCAGGGTCACGCGACAAGTGAGAGAGGGGGAAGTGGCACGTGAGCAGGGACGGGGGCAGAGGGACGCAGCCTCCAGGTGGCTGGCTGTCCTCGGGCCCTGTGACAGTCGCGGCACTCACAATGCGGTCCGGGGGCGGCGTGCTCCCGATGAAACACTCCACCTTGCCCCCGTCACCCCTGACAGCATACTGCACCGCCTCACTGGAGATAATGGGGGGCCCTGTGAGCAAGAAGACGCGGTCAGGGCCGGCGGGACATCGCAGCACGCCCACCCAGGCCCAGCCCCGGAGGCCGCTCACCGTTCACGTAAAGGGGCACCTCCCTCTCGGCCACGCCGATCCGAGGCACGATGGCCCGGCAGGTGTATGTGCCCGCATCGGCCTGGGTCACTGACTTCAACAGCAGCTGGTTGCTGTTACTCAGGACCTGGGCAGAGAGAGCAGCCTCGGGTGGGGAGCCAGGAGGCCTGGGCCCCTGGGTCCGAGTGGGGCCCCGCATCGGAGGCATCGGGAAGAAAGCAGGAAGGGCCACAAGTGAATTCCCAGAAGGGCAAAGGGTGCATCCCCTGACTCTAAACAGGGCCGCACTGAGGCCTGCCGTCTCTGCAAGAGTGGGCTGAGAAGGGCGGAGGCCAGAGAGGGCAGCTGGCGCTGCGTGGTTTCCCAGAGAACGCAGCCTCTCTGACGGTCTGTTCTAGAGCTTTCCCTGCCAAACAAGGCAGGAAGTTTCACCCTGAAATCCCTCTTCCTGCAATTCCAGCCCGAACTATCTAATGCAGGGGTCTGTAGAGCTGCAGAAACCACCCCTCCCCCCTCCCCCACACATAGGTCCCCCGTCCCTCCCATGGTCACTGAACTTGCCAGCTGTTCTGCGGGGACAAGTGGGTTTTGCTCCCGAGCACTGACCGCCTCCTCCAAATCCCAAGACCCTGGAAACACTCTAGCTTCGACTTGAAAAGTAATGCTGCGCCAGCCTCGCCCCACCCCTGCTCTCCCACCTGTGACCGACTCCTTCCTCCCCGCGCTCAAGATGGGTAGCAGGCGTCTTACCATGTTTGAATCCTTTTTGGTCCAGGTGAGGGTGAGGGGGGGATTCCCCACCCAGACACAGGTGAGGGTCACATCAGAGCCAATATCTGTGGTCGTGGGTTTGGGGTCAACTACGATCCGGGGGGCAACTGTGTAGAAAACAGCACTTGCTAGGGACTCAGTCTCATGGGGGGTCAGCTCTAGCCGATCCTCTCTTCCTTCTGCTGCTCTGCCACCTCCCCTGAGCTGTCCCCTGTCCCCCCACCCCTACCCCAGACCCTTCAAAGGTCCCTGCCCTCCCCATCCACCCCTGCCCTTCCGGCCACTCACAGTGGACGTTTACTAAGGTGCTGACGTTGGTGCTCCCCACTTTGTTGTGAACCTCACAGGACACAGGCTCCGTGAAGAAGGAATAGTCGACATTTGTCTCATAGCGACTCTCGTGGGCATCTTCAATCAAGAAGCCGCCCTTGGCCCACCTGGGGTGAAGGCAACACAGAGTGGGGATCAGGGCTTGGCCCCCTCTCACCCACATCCAGTAGCACGACCCCCACCCCGGCACCCCCCACTCCAGGCGCAGGGTGCCCCCAGGCCCCCCTTGCACTCCGGCACCCCCCACTCCAGGCGCAGGGTGCCCCCAGGCCCCCCTTGCACTCCGGCACCCCCCACTCCAGGCGCAGGGTGCTCCCAGCCCCCACCCCTTGCACCTGTAGCCCAGGATCTCGGGGTTGGCTGTGGCCTGGCAAGTGAAGACAACGCGCTCCCCCTCCTGCACCGTCTGTGGCTCAATGGACAGGGTCACCGTGGGAGGGTCTGCAAAGCAGGGGACAGGAAGGGTCTTTTCTGTCCCCCAGGTTTCTTTCTCTTCCTAACACACACACCCAGCCCTCTCCCTGTGCAGAGATCTGGGAATTGGAGTCTGTAGTGAAGCCGCTCCAAAAGAGAAGCCATCTTCCTCCCCTTTACCCCACGGAGCCTCCAGGGGGCCGGCTAGGGGGCCGGGACCCAGGCTGCTGCAGGAGAGACAATTAGCGGATGTAATGGTGCACTGTGGCCACGAGGCGTCAGCGTGGCCTCGCGTGGCTCACGGAAAGGGATGGGGGTGGGGCATCTCCAGCCCCTGCCCAGCTCCCTCCCTTTTCTGGGCGGAGGGGCTGTAAGGAGCATCCCCTGAGTAGCAGGCTCCATCCTGGCTGCTCGGACGCGCGCTCTCTCTCTCTCTCTCTCTCTCTCTCATTTAGGTGCTCCCACAGCTCCGACAGACAGGAACAGGTCCCAAGTCCCTCCTCTGAGCCCCATGGAATTAGATGTATTTCAGAATTTGGAGTTTTTAAATTTTAGAAAGGTGCTGGTGTACACAGACCATTTACTATGAAAGACCCCCAGCAGGGTCTGGGCAACAGCTCACAGTGACATATGGGTTAAGTAAGAGACCGTGGGGAACCTTAGTTCATGTTTTGCCAGTAAATCAGTTTCAGTTTGGAATTTCAGAGAAGAGATCGTGGGCCTGTATTTTATTTTCTTCCACTATACAGAATTGGGAACTGAGGGTCAAAGAGATTAAGTCGCAGCGGAAGTCACAGGCTGGATTAGACGCAGGAGTTGGCTGACTCGCCGACGGTGCTTCCCCCAGCCCTCGGGGCCCGCGGCCCCTGGGTACTCCAACCAGGGGATCCAAGAGCATCTGCCCTGGGGCCCCGGGGGATCTGCATTCGGGGCTTCTCCGAGGGCGCCCCACACTCCCTTCCTCAGCCCACCCCTCCCTCCAGCTCCGCTGCAGGACCCCTGCTCACGGTGCACGTCGAGCTCGATGGAAGTCTCCTTGCCAGTCGGGGTGGCCTCGTTCACGCTGCGGCAGGTGAAGACACGCCCAATGTCCAGGTCTGTGGGGTTAATGAGCAACTGGCTGATGGTGGTCTCCCTCTTCCCATCCTTCAGCAGTTCCTGGGGTGGGACAAGTGGGGGACGGGGTCAAGCTAGAAGCCCCCTGCACTGCAATCAGGATGACCCGGCCCAGAGACAGGCTTGTGCCGGAGGGGCATGTGAACCCCACCCCCAGCCCCAGCATCCTCCCCCAGGCCGGCTTTGGTTTGGTTTTTAATTAATACACTTTATTTTTTAGAGTTTTAAGTGTACAGAAAACCTGAACAGAAAATGCAGCGAGTTCCCATCCACCCTCCTCCCAGACCCCACGGTTTCCGCTAATGAACATGACACGCAACTGACGGACCCGTGTCCAGCTTCCACCGGAGCCCACTCTGCATGTGCTACCATTCCCCGTGGTTCCGAGCCTCATTCCTGGGATTTTGTGAGTGCAGCCCCAGGCCCCTCTTCTGCACTGCCGTCGTGGCCCTCCCGGTCCGTCTGTCCTGCTCTGCTCTGGGCACACGCTGCCTCGCCCCGGGGGCCCTGTGTGTGAGCGCTCCTGCCAGACCGTGAGCCCCTGGGGGGCAGGAAGGGCTCACAGGCCGTCTCGCTGGCTCAGGGGGGCCAACCTGAGGCCCCTGAATGTGGTCACAGGAACCCGTGAGCTGTTTGCCATATTCCAGCTGTGCCAGGGAAGCCCCACTGCTTGTCCGAGGGAGGCCCTGCGCCCTGACAGCAGCACACCTCTGCTGGACGGGAGCAGGGCCAGCGCCGTGCAGGGCTGCCGGCTCCCCCCGCTGCTCGGCCAGGACCTGCTGTCGTTAGAAAACGGGAGCAGGAACGTGGACGACAAATGGCCATTAACAAATCAGCTCGTTTGGTTGCCAGAACGTTTCAAAATCTGTAGTCCTACAGGAGAAAAATTACACATGTCTTGGCGGTAAAAGGTTAAGCACCACTGAGGCCAAACTGTCCTGGGTCGAATGGGGAAACTAAGGCCAGAGAGCAGGGACCCGGGCAAGGTCACACAGCCTGTCAAGGGCAGAGCTAATCGGGCTCTGCCTGGCACTGCTCTCCGAGGCACACAGGGGAGCAGGTCCCCCCGGCACCTAGCGAAGGGCTGGGCCCACCTGGCGATGGGGATGCTCATTCCAGCTCCACCCAGAACATCACCCGATGGCTTCTCTGTCACAGCTTCCTCGTCTGTACAACCTACGTGGGAGCCCTGCCTCCTCAGCTTCTTGGCTGCGCCAACCAGAGGCTGAAGGACGAAGCCGGAGGTGCTCAACGGAGCACAGCCGAGCAAACCCCAGCTGTGTGACCTTGGGCGAGGCATCAACCTCTCTGACCCTCAGTGTCCCTCTTTGTCGAGTTGGGAGGAACACCTGCCTTATCAAACTCCCTTGACAATTAAGAGGGACTGTCCATTAGGAGCCAGCATGCACAGTGCCTGGCACACAGTAGGTGCTTAATGTAGCTGGTATTAGCATTATTCTTAGTCCCTGCTAGCCACCGAATGCGCCGTGAACCTGGGAGCTCCCTCCTCTTTGGATCCCTGCCTTCCCAGCTACACGATGGATGAGAGGCTTGGACCAGACGGCCTACAAGCTCTCCTGTCACATCTGTGTCCCCCGAGTCTGGGTCAGGCCCATGTGGGAATGAGAGGCGACCTGGGATGGGGCCGAGGGGTCTGGGGGAGCCGCAGATCTCACCGTGCTGGCCACAGCGCCCTCCTGCTGCGTCCCATCCCGGAACCAGATGATGGTGGCGGCCGGCTTGGCGTTGAAAGCTCGGCACGTGAGGTTGTGGGGGGTGCCTGCTTGCAGCAGAATCACAGGGCCGCCGTCGATCCTGGTGTCCTCTGGGGGGACTGCGGGGCGAGCAGAGCCTCAGTCAGGGTGTGGCCAGCTCCGCCCTGGCGCCCACAGCCCCTGCCCCTGGTGGCATCCCTCCCGCGGCACGGCTGCGGCCACCTTAACTTGCAATCACTGTAGCTGTTGGTCCTGGGGAGGCTTCACCCCAGGCCACCAGCACAACCCGCCCGCCCCCCACCTAGTTCTTTCCCAGCCCAGCTGGCGGGGGAGGGGGCGTGGCCGCAAACGGGGAAGAGCCGGGGTCTCCAGGACTGGAGTGCCGCTCACACCCCGGGGGCCTGGCTCGGGAGGAGCGTCCTCATCTATTCCATCCTGTGCGCCCCTGTGCCCTGGGCCAGCCCCGGGAGCCAGTCCACTCCGGCCACTTCCCAAATGGACTCCCTGCCTCCAGTGCCCCCGGCCGACACATCCATCGCCGCGGGCAGGTTGGTTATTTTCTCCAGCGCAGCAAAGACTGTGCCACCGCCCCGCTCAGACACCTCTGAGGGCTACGAAGTGCCGCAAGCCCCTCAGCCCTGCACTCTCTCGTGTCCTCACCTCCGCTGTCCCTTCCTGGGCCTGCTGCATGGGCCCTCCCGCCACAGCCGGCCCGCAGGGGCTCCCAGGCAGGTGCTCTGAGCTCCTAACCGACCTTGTGTTGGGGTCACTTGGGAGGACTGCCGGGACCCCGTCCCAGCCAAGGCCGCTGTCCCCGGCTCCTGGATTTCTACTGTCTCCAGGGCCCAGAGGTGGTCACCGTAGGCTCCTGCTACCCGCTTGAGGGACTAAATGGGTCAGATTTCTGATGCCAAGGAATAGGAGGCCTCTTCCTGTCCTATCCTCACGGGCTCCTAAAGGCTCAGGCGATCAGATTACACGTTCCTTGAAGGTAGGGCTGCTTCTTTCTCTGAAAGCCCGAGGTCTAGCCGAGCTGGGTTGACAGCAGGTCCTCGGGGATACTGACTGAATGAAAGAACGGGGGATTGAAGAGACAGAGGCAGGATTTTGATTATCATCGTTCTGGTGCACCCCGTTGTCATCAGGTCAGCAATGGGAAAGGGCTTTGTTTGCCTCTGGGAAGACCCAGAGGGGGCTCTGCGAGACAACCCTGAGAGCAGACGTGGAAGGCCCACAGAGCCTCGCAGTGCACCGGGCTGCCCCGGAGTGTGGGAAATGCCGGTCCTGAGCTGCCATGTCCACTGGAAGGGAACCACCTGCAGCCCGTCTGTGTTCCGCTCAACTCGTGCATGCGGAGGGGTAGTTTCCAAGCAGGCTGCCCTGATTTTAAACCCTGGCACGTCTGTTTACCTGTTGTGTGATCTTGGGTGAGGCCCTCAGGTCAGAGTCTGTTTCTTCAACAGGGACGTAGCAGGACCTAACCAGGGGGCCCTGGTGAAGGTCAGCGGGGGTGCTGGGTATGGACTACAGCGTGCAGGCCCGTGTGACACCTGGGCTGTGTTTGCTCAGCTGCTCAGACGAGAGCCAGCAGCGCCCCCAGTTCCTGGCCGGCAGATTAGCCACTGAGTCCCCAGCTCCTCCTCTTTGCTTGCTGCTCTGCCTGGTCCCCCTGTCAGACGGTGCTCTGGGTCTCCTGGTCTGTGTGGGCCCCTCTGAGGTCACACCTGCTGTCGCACCCAGGAAGGACGTCCTGGATGGGCAGAGGTCCTGCCCATCTGCGGGGGACACCGTGTCCTGGGTCAGAGGGAAGGCTTCTCCTCCCATCGGCTCTCCCTTCCCTAGAACGCTGGCCCTCTCCCCTCGTTCAGGCAAGACCGTCCATCTGTCGCCTCTGTCGCTAACCCATCTTTCTCTCTGTTTCTGGGGCAAAGGAGAATAAGGCCATTGAAGTGTCTGCTCCACTATCAGAGGGTGCGTGTTCGTGTGGATGCTTGTTTATGAACAAATTATTATGATCTGTGACAAATCTGTATCTCAATATGTACATGTGTCTGTGGCCTCAGTTTCCTTGTTTGTAAAATTTTAAAAATAACATTGACGGCTCTTCCCCAGAGGTGATGCTGTGAAGTCGAAATGAGATCCCAGACGTGCAGCCGGTAAGCTGTGATGTGATCCGGTGTTTCTGCCGTTCGTGGAATGCTGACCAAAGGGCCCAAGTACCACGCGTACCTGATTGCATTTGAAGCTCACCACAAAGTGTACTTCATTAACTCTTTCGTGGTAAATACCATGGACCCCAATTGGCAGACAAGGTCCCTGAGGCTCAGAGAGGTTAAGAAATGTGCTCGGAGGTAGGAGAGTGAGTTAAGCGGCACTCGGGGGGTGGCTGTAGGCCTGCAAGCGGACGCCGCGTCTGCATCTGCGTCTGCAGGGGAGCGGAAGGCCGCCGCTCAGTCCCGCCACAGGGAGAAGGAAAGCCTGGCCTGGGGTGGGGGCAGGGAGACCACCAAGGGCTGTGGCTGCAGATGAGGGGTCTACCAGGCACTGGACGCAGCCCACTCTCGACTCTGCCCTGCCCAGTCTCCGGGCTCCGGTGCCGTGACGAAGGTGTACGTAACCAGGTGAGCAGGGAGCATTCGAGACACAGCCTGTCTTCTGGGCCTGCATGCGGCTGCAGGTGGCAGGGCGTCTGGGAGAGCGATGAGCAAGCACGAACCTCTCACCTCTTTCCCTCTTGGGGCCTGTCCCTGCCCCTCATGCCCCCCAAACTCCCCTCAGTGGCTTGCAAGCTTTTAAACAAGGTACTCCTCCACCTAGGGTCCCCATTGATACTCTCCTCTTCCAGGAAGCCTTCCTTAAATGAACCAAGCCACTGGATGCCATTATAAGCCCCATTCCTGCAGTACCTAGGGGTTTAGCTGGCCTTTTTTTCATCTTTATTTCTCTGTCTTTGGAGGTCTGGGGCAGGAGAGGGAAGGGAGTACCAGGGGCTCCTTGTTAGGATGGGAGTTCTCCGGGTCAGACGCAGTACCTCCAGAACCCACAACCGAGGCGGTTAGGGAGGGAAAAGAAGACGGACGGACTCCCCAGAATCTCGTGACTCCCTTAGATGGCCCGGGCTGGCGCGGGCTCACACACACCCCAGGAGGGACGGGAAGTGCGGTCATGGCGCCCCACGCCCATCCCTGGCGGCCACCTGACTCTCTTTCCCTAACCTCAGTCCTGTGCCTTGCTCACCAGACAGGAAGAGCGAGCCCCGCGCCAGGCTAGAGTCCTAGCCCTGCGGGGCCTTGACACCCTGACACCTCAGTGCCCAAGCTCTCGCGGTTCACAGCTTCCTGGGCAGGAGCAGCAAAGCAGCTGAGAAAAGGGTGATACCACCTTATTGATGAGCAAGCTGATACCCAGGGGTCATGACCTCTTCAGGGTCACAGCGCCAAATGGCCCTGGGCTCCTGACTCCCAGCTCCCAGTCCAGCCCTTCCCTGACACAAGGATGACTTCCTGTCACCTTCTCACTCCCACCCTCCCCCCAGGTAAAACCTTCCTGTGTCCAAGCTCACGGTCTCTGCTCCTCTCCCCCCATCCCTTCCAGGGGCATTCCCAGGTCACAGATTTCAGGCAAAGGGATGGAAAAGAGGGAGCAGGACAGATCAAATGAAGGCAGGAGAAAGGAACTGGACAGCACGGAGGACAAAAGGAAGAGGGAGGGTCATGGGCAGAAGGAAGCAGAGCAGAGGCCGAGGCCAGGGAGGGCACCAGGCTGGAGGGAGCTCCTGCAGGGTCCAGTCCCCTCATTCTGCAAATGGCCCCGGTGTTCTCACAGAGGGACATCTGCTTGGCGCCAGCAGGACCCAGCCCACCATCCCAGTGCTCAGCCCTCGGGTCTTGTTCCTTCCGGTCTTGCTCCTTGGCTCCCAGAAGGGCCTCCAGGGCAACCTCAGTGCCCAGGGAGGGAAGGAGTGGTGAAGGGCAGTAGGGGTTGAGTGAGGAGGAAAAGGAGCCCCCGGGGCAGCTGCTGGGGCTGGGGCAGCAGAGGGGGAGGACGGGAGAAGTTCCCTCACTGACAAGCCTGGGCCAGGAGTGGATGCATCTCCAGCACCCCAACTGCTCTGCCCTGGGGAGCCTCGTGTCCCGCAGGCAGAGCCCAATCCAGCTGCGCACAGAGGATGCCAGGCCTCGTGCACCCGTGGTCCCGCCAGGGGGGCCCACGTGCCCGCTTCACCCTCTTCTATTGGACTTGGCTTTGGAAGAAGTTTAGAGAAGGATCTGGGGGGCAGTGGGGACAGGCCTGAGGCCAGGAAGGAGGGAGGAGTCAAGGGGACAGGAGGGAAAGAGCGAGAGGAGGGGCTGGGGCATTACTGAGCACGGTGAGCTTGGCCCGCCGTGAGCGCAGGGCGGCCTCCGTGGCCTGGCACTCGTAGGAGGCGTCGTCAGACAGCTCGGCGTCCGTGATCTCCAGGTTGTACTGCCCAGCATCCGCAGAGCCCACGACCCGGTACCGCGGCCAGGCTGCAGGGACACAAAGGGCGAGCGAGGTGAGCCCCGCCCCAGCCTGGGAACCGGCCTGGGACCCAGCCCAGACCGCCCTGCCCGCCAGGCTTCTCTCTGTCCCCAGGTCTCATCCCCTCGCCCCACGGCGGGGGCTGCGTCCCGCCCAGGCCACCTCTCCTCTCTCCTCCCTCCTCCCTGGCCTGGGACCCCGTCCGCAGTCCCAGGTGTGACACCCCGATGTCACAACGTCCTACAGTGAGTCTGGGGGCCCTGCAGCAGGAGCAACAGGGAGACAGAAGGGGGAGAGGAGCAGAAATCTCTGGAGCTGTTTGCAGACAAACGTCTCTCATAATAATAGGAAAGGAAGAGGAAAAAAGCCAAGAGAAAAGAGGGGGAGGGCATGTGGGCGCTGGAAATATAGGGCATTGCAGCACAGATGGGGTTCCCTGGGGCCGGGGGGAGCCAAGGCAGGCCAAGGCCTCGCCGTACCCGCGACGCGGGGGACGGATGAGGCAGCTCCTGCCCCTGAAGGAGCCCCTGACCCACGCGGTCCCTGGAGAAGCCACGGCTGTGGCAGGTGGGCCTCTGAGCCTCTGGCCCCCTCTGGCTCAGCCTCCCCTGCCCTCCCCTGCAGGCTCGCACCCCCTCCCCTGTCCCCCTCTCCCGGGCTCCCCACCGGCTCCCTCCCATTATCTCCCTCTGCCCAGGGGTTATCGATCCTTCTCACTCCATATCTATTGATCTCTCTCTCCCAGTTTCTCTTTCTTTCTATCATCAGTAGATCCACTAGCCTATCTCTTTCTCTACACGGACAAATTTCCCCTACCTGTGCTAATATGCAGAACCCACAGCCAATAATTTTAAGCCCCAGACAACAGAAAGAATAAAAATATACAGCCCCTCCTGGGCTTTCGGCATCACACTGCTTTCAGGCCTGCCGTGGCTTTTCACAAAACACCATCTCTCATTTGGTTCAACACTCACGAGCGCCGTGCACAGGCCCGTGACGACTACGGCTCTCTTACACAGTGGTGGACGAAGACCAGAGAGGTGCGGCGGCTTTCCTAAGTAGCCCCGCTCACAGGTGGCAGAGGCAGCTCCAGAACCCGGGGGCTTCCCCCTCAGCACGGCCAGGAGGCCTTCCCAAAAGTCCCTTTACTTGTTCTGGAATACAGGAGGTCGTTCGTCCGTCCTGCTTGACTGAATCGCTAGGTAGCCTCAGCGCGGGCTGCACGGCGCCTGATACAGGCTTCTTGGATGAACACGTGCGTAAGCGCCCAGGCTGAGGTTACAAGGGGTTTCTGGCCTCGGAGCAGACGTGGCCTGGGCTGGGGCAGGAGGGAGTCTGGAGCTCAGGGGGAGAGGGCAAGGCTGCCCGCACTCAAATGGGAGAGGGGAGGCTGGAGCACGGAGAGGGAGCGCAGTGAGGAGCGCGGTGAGGAGCTAGGCGAGCGGGACAGTCTGGGTGCCAGCCCGGTGGGCAGCCCACTCACCTTTGAGGCCCTGGCCCATGCCCAGCGCCAGGCCATCCTTGGTCCACTGCACGATGCCCGAGTAGTTGAGCAGCACGCAGGGGAGCACGGCCCGCTGTCCTGCCACCACAGTCTGGTCGGCCGGCTCCTGGCTGAAGCGGGTCTGGGTCCCTGGCAAAGCCAAGCCGGCACTGGGTAAGGACGTGCAGGAGGGAAGGGGCTCCACCAGGGGGCCACCCTCCCAGGCCCCCACCCTGCCCTCCCGTCCCTGCCCCACTTCAGCCCAGCCCCTTCCCGCCAAGAAGCCACGTGCCCGCCCTGGATTCCTTCCTCCCCCCTGGCCCAGGGGAACGGGTTTCAGGAGTGGAGGCGCTCAGCAATCAGAGAGAGCGGCGCAGTGTTATATAAAGGCTTGAGATGGGGCTCCTGCCACCCTCTCGTGCCACAGACAGGACACGGAGGCCCGGGGGGTGAGCGTGAATGAGGGGCAGAGTGCGGATTCAGAGCCTGAGCCTCGGCCCTCCAGGCCCGGGTCCTGTTCCGCCACCCGCCGCCTCACCCCGACCCCTGTTCCCAGGTGCTGCATCCGTGACCAAAGCTGCTGGTCGTGCACCACCCCTGCAATCCCAGGGCATGAATACGCACCGCACCCCTGCCTGCACGTGTCACGCAAGCCGCCACGAGGTAGCACACATGGGCCGCCACGCAGGGACAGCCCCCCACGACGTGCCCAGTGGGCACACAGGGCAGATTCCCCGGGCAGGCACCGCACATGGCTGAACACCGGCTTCCCGGGGCTCCGAGTGCCACCAGCAAACCTCGGAGCCCACTTCTCGGCACACCCGCCGCGTCCCGCACGTCTGCCCCTTGCCCCCGAGCTCCGGGGCAAGCGTGGGCACACACGGACACACTGGCCCGCGCCCCGCCGCCCACGCAGTGGGAGCCAGGCGTGCGTGTGACTTTGCTCGTCCCTCCCTCCGGCTGCTGAGCCACACATGGCAGCCCGGCTGGCAGCCCGGCCGGGAGCGTTTGATTAGAGAGCTGCAGAGTAATTGCCTTTAATTGTGGAGCCTAAATGGAGCAGGGAATTGGACTGTGGCTGCCCCAACCCCCAGCCCCCACCCCCAGCGAGCCAGCCCTGGTCCCGCGGGTGGGGCAGGCTGTGGGAAGGGGGGAGGTGGCAAAGGGAGAGGTCTGGGGCTTCCTAGCTTCATCCCCAATCTGTCACACCACTGTGACCGAAATCAGCTTTGCCCACAGCTCAGGGGACTCCTTCCTCTTCTTTCCCTCTCCAGCTCCCACGTCTCTGCAGAGACCACAATCCCCAAATCCAACCCTTTCCACAATCAATGCCTCTGATGCTCCATCACTCCAGTGTGTAAGCAGAGGGAACTTGTCCCCCCCCTTCTGAGACCTCCCTCTAAGCCACCAGAGACAGGCCCCAGGTCTTGTCCCCTCCCTTCTGTCTCCTCCTCCCACTCCATGTCTCCCCTTCTTTCCAAACTGGCCCCACATTCCCTTCTTCCAGGAAGCCCTCCTGGATTGATCCCTTAGCTCCTCGGACAGACACAGCTTGTCCCATCTCCCAGTCCTGCCATCACAGCTCTATCCATGCATTTCTTGTCCCAGACTCTAAGAGTTTATGCCCGTGTTTTTATAATGGGGTAGAACGCAGCCGGTGAAGGGAGGTGTTTGCCTTGTCCGTTCTAACAGAAGAGGAGCTTCTCCCCTACAGCCAAGGGCCATGCGATCTCCTCCCTCTGAGTCTCCCTGGACATCTGACGTCCACGTTGTCTGCTGCACACAAAGGGGACCAAGAGAGAGGGGGCAGGGCTGGGAATGACGGCCAGCGTATGATTTGATACACGAGGCAGCCTCTTCCCTCTCGGTTAACTGTACAAATCCAGGAAGTTAGCGACCCCCAACTCTGCTGACCTGGCCGCCGTCTGTGGCTCCCAGAGAAGCCAAGGGTGAGGTTCACCCACATTTCCCAGGACTCCAGCGGCAGGTGCCGGGATCCTGGGGGAGGGGTGGGTCAGGTGAGCAGCCAGCATTGTTAATTCAGGCATTGCCCTCATTATTATTCAAATGTATTCATATCCTTGCGCATTCTCCAGGGCAGCTCCACACTGCAAGCTCCCCACATGCACGTTTGTCCTTCCCATGGCCCCGGAGCCCAAGTCAAGGGCTTGGGAGTGGGGTGGCCCGTTACCCCGGCCCAGAGATGGGACTCGTATTCACGGCTTTCCTGAGCGTGGAAATGGGACCCGGACACCCTGTTCTCCCGGCGAAGTCTCCAGCAAACACTGAGAAGCTGCTCTTTGTCCACGGGGAGCGAGCGGGCAGGATGGGGGGAGCCCTTGTGGTCAGAGTCAGAGATGGGGAGCGGGCAGGACGGAGGCGCACTGCAGCTTCCCCAGCCCGCTCGCCTGTACGTGACGGGTCTGCACAAGGACCGCGGGGCCCTTTCAGGGGCACAGGTGTAGGAGCAGACAGGTTTGCGTAATGCCTCTGCCGCTTCCTAACCGTGACCTTGGCCAAGTCCCTCTCGGAGCCTCACTTCCTCACCGGTACTGCGGGGTGTGATAATGCCCTCCTCCCGGGTTCTCTGGAGGCTAACGGGATGAGGGGTATGACCGGCCTGGTACAAACCCTTGCCCATGCCCACTAACTGGCAACTATGGCCCTTATCTGTCCCGGGCAGCTAGATGGTTAGAGGTGCCCCTGGAAACCCGAGCAAGGACATGACAGAGAAGGCAGTAGCCATCGAGACGACGTGGAAGCAATGACTGAAGAGTCCAGAGAGCAGGGAAAATGAAGAGGTCTCGGGAATCATACTCGATGGGAAGGCCCCTAGATCCTGACCCTGCAAAACTCACAAGCGAGTCTTCCCGCACCCCCCCCCCCCGCCACAGCCCCTGCAGTCAAGACCGGGCCTGAGACAGGCTCCACTCCTCTCTGCACACCCCAGGCTTCTGCCCCCCTTCCAGGGCCTTGCACAGCCCGTTCCGGGGGGTGGGGGGCGGTGGGGAGACACTGTTGCCCCCACTCCCTCGGGATTCGAAGAGTTACTTCCTCTGGGAAGTCTTCCTGGACTTCCCATGAGCCCTGAGAGCCCCTTTTACTCACTTCTCACCTCCGCGATCCTATGGCCCCTGCGGCACTGCCCGTCCCTGCCCCGAGCCCAGGAGACTCGAGTCCAGGCTGTGTGCCTCAGAGCTCTGGCCCCTCACCCAGCGTGGGGCCCGGCTGCCAGGCCCATGGCAGGTGTTCTGAAGCAGTGAGAGATCCTGCCGTGTGACCCCACCCCCACCGCCCCCCAGTCAAGGAAAGGAGGCAGAGGGCAGAGCTCGCCTGCCCTGGTCAGGCTCCCAGGTTCCAGCGGATGCACAGACAGGGCAGGGTCGTGGAGGGACAGGCTAGGTTCTCCCTGCAGAGGCACAGGAACAGCGCTGGGCAGGGCGCAGTCAGTCCTGAGAGGCTCCCTGGGGGAGGGAGTGTGGACTAGAGCTGGGAGGGGTAAGGAGGCAGGACCCAAGGTTCTGATGCAATGATGGGATCGCTGAGGGGAAGCCTAGAAAGTGAGCAGTGAGGGACAGACACTGGACAGGGCACCACAGCAAAAGGGCAGACGCGTCCTGGTGGCGTTGCGACAAAGAAGGAGGTACTGGGGATGCCCCCGCATGTCACAAAGGCACCCAGAGCCAGTCCCGGTGGCCTATCAAGGACACACACACATATGCCTCCGAGGCCCTGGGGGCCCAGGCCTCCACCAGCTGTGGCCGAGCAGAGCCCAGCCCGCGCTGCAGCCTGGGGGCGGGGGGCATGGGGGGCAGACTGCAGTCCCGCCTGGGCCCGCGCCCCGCTCGCAGGAAATAAAGCCAGCGCGGAACAGAAATGCAGGGGCATGGCCCACGGCGGCGGGAGGGGACTCGGGTGAGCCTGACCGCAGACAGACCCCGACCATTGTCCAGCCTCGCCCGCCCTGCCCGGCAGCTCCAGCCTGGGGCCAGTGCGAATCTGCGGGTGGGCTCCCAAGTGAATTCCCACAGGCTTTGATCCGTGGCCTCCCTGTCCTCCGACGCAGTTACAGGTGCAGGGGAAGCCTTAGCAACCATCACGAAGACAGGCGGGGAAGGACACGCGGCCGCAGGCACAGGGCCACACAGCCTGAGGGGAGGCTGTCGGGGCAGGGCACAGAGCCAGACACCCACGCGGAGGCCGGGGAGAGCCAGGGACACGGAGGAGACTGGAGGACAAGCACCAGGCAAGGCGGATCTTGGTGAGGAGGAGGCCAGGAGAGGAAGAGGCAGGCCCGAGACGGGCAACCAGAGGGAAAGACAGCAGGCAGGACCCGCTGACACAAAGACCCTGAGTGCCACAGGCCAAGGCAGAGGAGAAGGAAGGCCGAGGTCCTGAAGATGGAGGGGGAGAGGCGGAGGGCAGGGGCGGGGACCCAGCGTGGCCATGGGGCCAGGACCCCCATGTCTGGTGCACGTCTCCCCTTTAGACTCATGCAGTGAGGCTGGGGTCCCAGACTCCTGGTGCCCCCCACTTCCAGGGCGCCACGGGACAGGAGACTCCCGGGAGGCTCAGCCAGGGTTTGGGGGCAGGTGAACAGCAGAACAGGGTCGGAGGGCAAGGGGAACACGGAGGGACCCTGGGGAGAAATGAGGAGGGTCCTGGGGGGGGCGCTCTGCGCTTCTCGCACAATTTGAGGAGGGGTCAGAGCTGCAGAAACCCCTATTCCCAGCCTCTTCCCCACGCCCCTCCCTCCCTGCCCCCCCCCCCACCCGAACTCAAAGCTCCTGGGCTAGACTTGTCAGAGCTCCCTCCCCCATTCTTCCCACATTGTTTGGGCTTCTGGTTAGAGCACTTCTCCCAGCCTGCTTTGGATTAAAAGTTACTCATGTGTGCGTTTCTGTCTCTCCCACTCTCCTGGGAGCCCCTGGAGAACAGAGACGCTTTGATTTACCTTTCTTGTCCCCTCAATCCGAGCAGCGGCCCTTAATAATGATAACTCCCAATTATAAGATGCCAGCTACTTGCCAGGCACCAGGCAGATGCGTTACAGACATCACTCCCAGCATCATAATCCACTGCACAGGGCAGTTATTATGTCCATTTTATACAAAGGGGAAATGAGGCTCCGGGTGCTTAAGATACAGACATTATTTAGTGGCAGAGATGGGGACGGACTCGGGGCTTCTCGGCAGCAGGGCTCCTGCTCTTGGCACCGTGCCACGCCCCAGGAGCATCTAAGAAGCATTCCCTGGAGGCACCGGACTCACGGCTCCCGCCCCCTACTTCTGGTCCCCACTGGACACCTCCGACTTCCAACTTAATCCTGTTGGCCTCTGGGGAGGGCAGTCTCCTCAATCTGGGGCTGGCCAGCACCCCGAGGCCATTCGCCTTCTCCCACCACCAGCCGCAGGAGAAGCTCGACCGGAATATCCTTACATGGAGGGAGAGTGGTTCCCAAGGCTGGAACGACGTCAACGGCACCCAGAGAGGTTTCAGTGACTCGCAAGACCCCAAGCGTTACAGCCACTAACGTCCACCATCAGGAGCTGTAACAAACAGCCCTGCCTATGAAGTGCCAGTCGCCGGGCCAAGCACCTCCCCGAGGCTAGCTCCCTTCCTGCACACGACAGCCCATGAGGCGGGGCCATTGTTCTCCCCAGTAAGGATTTGAGGCTCGGAGAAGAGCCACCTCCCTCCAGCCACACAACTGGTGAGTAGTGGGGCCAGTAAGCAAAGCCAGGGGCCAGGACACCTGGCTCCCAGAATGCCACGGCACCGGCCGGGCTACTGCTGTCTTCCCCCCTCTCACCACCACCGGGACCTGCCGGCCCAGACCAGCCATTGCGCAAACTGGTCCCCTGGTACCTTGGCACCTCCCCTCGATGCTGCCCCCTCCCCTCGGAGACCCTCTCCTCCTCCCCTCCTCAGCCCACGTCTCCCAGGGGACACTGTCTTCCAGCTCTGCTCCCCAGAGTTAGGCCAGGAGAGGCCTACTGCCCCAGGGTCATCCCCCGTTCCCGCTGGGCCTGGTGAGGACAGAGGGCGAGTCCCATTTCTGATTCAGAGCTAGAAGTGACCTCCAGCTCTATCCTAGAGGCCGGAGATGCTCACAGATTCTCAGACACGCCCTACACACGTCTTGTGGGCACGCACACGCCGTGACGCGTAAGCACACACACCCCCTGGTGCACACACGTGTGCACACCTGCTCTCACACAACCGCATTCTGCACCTGTGTCCTGGCACTCGTGCCCTGACGGTCATGTTCCCAGAGCCCTGCCCGCCAGGCCAGCCAGGAACCAGAGAGGGACGGGGGCCAAGCACACGAGGAAGCCGAGGAGGCCAGGCTGCAGGAGAGGGGTTGGTGGAGGCCAGGCCCTGTCTCCCCGGATTTATCAAACACGCAGTAATGAGCCCCCTGGGCGGAGCAGTCCCCACGCTCTACACTCCAGATTGCTGCTGGTTCAAAGGAAAGCCTTTGATTTGCACCGACAGCTTTCAGATGGAACTAAATCTCTCCACACTCCACCCCTCCTCCTACCACGCTGCCCCCTCCCTGCTCTCACATCTTCGCCACCCCCCCGTCCCCCCAGACTTTCTCCCCCAGCCCAGCCATTCCCTTCCTGCTCTATGAAAAATACAACAGCCAGGGAGGGCCCCTCCCGTTGACTTCTCTCATCTCACCGAGAAAAGAGGATTGCGATTCTCCAGGCTGGCCCAGCAGAGGGGAAAGGAGAGGAGAAAGGGAGATTTGCACTTTTGATAGAAGAGGAGAGAAGGCAGAAGGGAGGGAGGGCAGGAGGGGTGCTGGCTGGGGCGGGCCACGCAAGGGCACGGAGGAGAAAGACAGAAGGTGGGGCAGTGTGCAGGGACACACAGAGGCAGACAGACGAGGGCTCGGGACCCTGGGACCAGACCGCTGGGGCTGACAGGCATGGGGGCTGGGGCTCTGCTGATCTGGTGCATACAGAGTCCAGCCCAGAATCAGACAATGTCGAAATGTGGTGTGGCTTTCGAGAAGCTCTGACAGGTGAAGAACCAGGGGTCAGGAAGCTCCCAGCAGGTAACCTCAGGTGTGAGTAGACACCAGGTGATACAGAGACCAGCTGAAGCCCCAGACAAGTTTGCAAACATTCCGTCTATCACCACCCAACCCTGCTGCCGGCCAGGATCCATTTCACGGCCGGAAGTGAAAAAGTCACCCTGGGCAGCAGGGGCCTCAGTGTCCTGACTCAACCTACCCACCAAGCTTCCCCACCTTCCCACCTGGACGCCAAGCCACAGGCAATAGAACTGGTCTCTCCTCCCTCCCCCCGACCTGCCTGGCCAAGCCAGCCTGATGCCCATCTCCAAGGCTAGGGTATGGTAGGGACGGCCAAAGGGGAATCTTTCCAGGGACCAGATGGGATTTTACAAGTGGCCACAATCTGGCCTGGTTTCCTTGCATTTGAGCAGACCACAAAGGCTGGCTGTGGAGGCTGGCCCCGGGGCCCGGCTGGTACTCACAGGGACAGGGAACATGAGTTTATTGGTCTGGGCCACTGGATTGGTCACAGAAAAGCAGGGACAGAAATCTGAAAGAGGCAGGGGAACGGGCCCAGCACCGCCTGCCAGGGAGGGACAGCTGCGCTCTGGGCCAGAAGTCACGAGATGGGGGCTTATGTGGTCCTGCCTCTGCCCCCATCTGGCTGTGTGACTTTGGGGAGGTCACTTCACTTCTCTGGGTCTCAGCTTCCTTAAACTATAAAGCGAGGGAGCCGAATACTTGGCCCCTAAGGGCCTCTGGCTCTGATGTTCTAAGATTCTACGGCCTCACCGGCTCTCCTTGGCCTCAGCCAGACCTCAAAGACCCTCCAAGGACTCAGCCCTGTGCCCGTCCCTCGTGGACTGTGGGGGGTGGGATGCATCTGCGCCACCCTGGCACTTGCTCCCAGCAGGTGCCGAGGGAGGTCGTGGGTTTGTGACACGAGGACAGTGGCTCAGAAGACCCAGATGGTGACCCAGCAGAGGGGAGGAAGGACATTCTTTGCTTCCCCTGCACGGCATTCCCCATCGGTGTTCCTTACCTCCCCTCCCCTAGGTTCACGGTGGGAAAAGGGAGGGCGGAGGGCAGGCAGGCAGTCCTGGTCTCTGAAGCGACCTGCCTGCCCAGACCCACTCACAAGGACTTTGAGCTCCTGAACTAACAAAGACTGGCAGGTGCAGCTGGAAACACGCCCCCTCCCCCGCTCCCATTTGGACCTCCAGCCCCTCTGTCCTGCCAGCCCGGTGACACCTGGGCCAGACCTGATCTGACAACTCTATGCAAATGTGCCCTGGCAGGGCCCCTGAGAATGTTTTATGGGAAGGACAAGGGCACGGAGAGCCCAAGTGGGGTTGGCTGGAGCAGGTATGACAGTGGGAGTGGGAAGGGGGGCGGCAGGGAGGGTGGACGTTCTGCTGAAAAACCGAATTTCAATCTGGCTTCAGTGGGCAAGGGAAGGGCGGTGCGGGAGAGGAGGCAGGTGGCTGGCAAGGACTTAGCTCCGATAGGAGACAGAGGATAAGAGGACGCGCACAGACAGAGAGGGGAGGAGAAGGACATCAGAGGCCGGGACAGCCACGGAGCCAGAGGCCGAAGAGATGGGGCCAGGCACCAGGAACTGAGGGGAAGGCAGCAAAGGAAGCAGACCCTCTGCCCCTGCCCCCCAGCCCCCGGTCCTGCACCTGCTGCCCTCCAGCAGTCCCCAAGCCCCAGAGTGGGAGGAAAGGGAGCGGAGACACGGACAGTGACAGAGGTCAGGACAGAAAGCAGAGAGCAAGGCAGATGAAGAGGAAGTCGGAGGCAGGAAGGGGGGGGGAGGAAGGGATGTTTCAAGGTGCGGGAAGGAAGGAGCTGAGGTGTCACTGTGGCATGAGTGAAGGGAACAAGACATGAAAGGGAAACAAGAAAATTACACCAGAAAGAGAATCCAAAGGTCAGAGCGGGACAGGGCCGTGATCACCATCCAACACCTTTATTTGAAGAAACCGAGGGTCAGAAAAGGAGACAGGTATTCGGGGTGGACCTGTGTCCAAGTCCCCGGTGGCTTCTGAGCCAGCCTCCCAGCTACCGAGGCCCCGTCTGCATGCCGCCCGGACCCTGCTTGTCCTGCATGATGGCCGAGCAAAGGAGGGGCGACCAGTCCTTCCCTGGAAACCCTCCTTCACTAAACGAAGGGAGGGAAAGGGGCAGCGAGAGGCCAGTTACAGAAAAGAGGCTGGGAAGATGGATAAAGCCGGGGAGTGAGAGGGTGGGAGAAAGTCATGAGACAGCTGGGAGAGGACACAGGCCTGGGGCCAGCGGCGAGGGGCGGGATCTGAGGCCACCCTCCGGCCTCATCTGAAGGCCTTGAGCATTTAGGTCAACTGAAAGGAGTAAAATCCTTGAGAAAGGGAAGGGATTTCTGAAAGGATTAGCCAAGGAGGGGGAGGAGGAGAGAATGAGGTGACTCCAGGGGCAGCTGAGGGCCAGGCCTGGTCTCTCCCCACAGAGAGGATGGCCCGAGTGACGGAAGCACCCAGCTCCCTCCACAGGCGTCCTCGGGGTGCCTGCCAGAGGGGGTCGGTGCGCCAGCCCTCACCTCCCACCACCCTGCCGGTCCCGGGGTCCAACCCCATTCCCTGCCCCGGGGCCCTCCGGCACACGGGCACAGGGCCTCCCCACGGACAAGCAGAAGCTCTACTCCTCTGCTGGCTGAAACATTCTCTTACCCTCTCATGAACGTGGCTCCTTCCGAGTACCATCTGAGAGCAGCCAGAATGGGACCCCCGAGACCCCCCAGCAGGCTCAAAGCCCAGTAAGAAATGCAGGCTGCTCCCCAGACCCTCTCCGGAGAGGCTCCTGGCACTTTCAGGAATGGTGTCCAGAATAAATAGCATCAACTCAGAAATCCAGAAGACTGGGGAGGGGGACAGGCAGGAGTAAGGGGGACATTCCCTCCCTTACCCTGACACTGAGAGCCAGAAGAACACTCGCTCTTCTCTCGCCAGGGAGGGGCTCCTCAGGACACCTGTCCATGTCTAAGTTGAACGAGCTTTATCGTATCCCTGCACCCCTCATGCCCCCCTCCCCTCAAAATTAAAAAGAAAGAAAGAGCCCAGCAGATCCAGGAGTTAGACTTTATCTCCTTCCACAGCCGGGAACTCTTCATCACAGATGACCTCAGATTTCTCTAGCACCTCCAGATGGACTGTCTGACTCAAGGAGCCAGGCGGAAGACACAGGGCGTGGACAGATGCCTCCACCCTGGCCCCCGCTCCCCACCAGTGTCTCTGAGAAAGGCTGACTAGGCAGACACAGGTGTCTCCCCGGGAGCCCTCCTGGGCCTTCATTACGAGCCCCCACGCCCGACATTAGTGACCATAGAAGAACTTTCCGCTAGCACATGGCCGTGTGCTCCCCATCTCGAGGTGTTCAGATAAGGGTGGATGATTGCCTGTCAGCAGTATTCCAGAGGACTCTGGGTAGTATTTAAGGTCTCTTTCAGTTCTGGTGCTTTAGGATTCCATTCACACACTTCATACATTCTCCTCTCACTTAGACGCACACCTATCAAATAATCAATTCGTAACAGTTCGGTCAAGGTGGACTGAAATAGTTTGCAGTACCAAAGTTTAAAGGAAGAAATTCTGCACAAAGTACAGGGACAGAGAAAGAACAGGTCAAAAAAATGGTCTAGGATGGAAGTCAAAGATATAAGGAAAACTTCTGTCCCAGGGCAATTAATCATGAAACTCAACAAGTCAGCAATGGGGGCTGAACATATAATCGTGTTGATTTAGACCCGTAGCTTAGTCTATAGCAATACTGTATTTTATTCTGGCTCCTTTTCCACAAGACTAGGTTGTAAACTCTCTGAGACAACAGATATAATCTTACATGCACATCCCTTCCAAAGCGACTAGTACAAAAGTGCTTTGCACACAGTAGGTGCTCAGTAAATGCCTGTTGTTTGAGTATCTGAATCAACGATTAATGGATAAAGCAACTAAGCCCAAAGTCAATGCAATTCAATTCAATATTTACCCATTCATTCCGTAAACGTGTCGTTAGCGTCTACCGCGTAGCAAGCCCCGTCCTGGGCTCTGGGCTGGTCCTGCCACCCAGCTTACAGTCTAGGAGACGTATCCGACCATGTGGGCAGCACAGCATGATGATGGAGGAGAAACAGGCAGGGAAGTACCTTAGAGCACTGAAAACACTGCATTTTTCACACATCTGACTTGCACCCCGGTCTTCCTGTGGGACGAGACCCACACCGCATCGGCCTTCGTGAGCTCTGGCCTCCTCCACTCATACAGGTTGGACGTTGGAGGCCTTGCTTGGCACACAGTGGATATTCAATAAATATACACTTACTGAGAAGTGCATTGAGCCCTGACGACAAGAGGGTTTCAATAGCCAGGGAACTGGGGGAAGGCATCCAGACAAAGGGAACAGCCTGAGCCAAGACGGGGAGACATAAAAGACCAGTGAGCAGTTGGAAGTGGCTGGAATTCAGGCACAGAAAGAAATCAGAACTAAGGTTATATCTCTTTAAAAATTAAACACTGGGCATTCCTCTCCCCTCCCTCCAGAAACTTCTACGCTGTTGAGAGAGACTGGACAGAGACAAAAGAGAGGTCTAGATTCAGAAAGACCAAAGTGGACCCGGTGGCGGATCCGAGATGCCGCTCTGCAGAGCGTCAGCCCCGCCGGGTGAGTCGGGAAGTGCAAGGCAGCTATTCGGTGTGCATGTGCGCGCATGCTGGGGGTTACGTGTGTCCTGGTTTGCGTTCACGTGCCTTGTGCGCTTGCTTCTGTGAATGTACATCTCTACACGAGTGTTGATATGTAGCCACAACTAGGACATTCTAGGCTTTTCCAATTAATCTCCATTAAAAAGATTTCCCGCAAAGGCGCTTCTGGAGGCCCCAAGTCGGGGTCATCTGGATCAATCCTGTGTAAAGTAAAGCGGCTCCAACCAGCTGCTGAATCGATCCATCTAACTTGGTTCATCCTCCGCGTGCGAGGGGCACGGAATGTTAATTTGCTGCGGGAGCCAAGGGAGCCCAGAGGCGCAGGCTCTGTAATTAACGGCCGTGGGAGCGGGGTCCCAATAGGGTCCCAATGTGGTGGCCTTCAGTGGGCCGCGCCAGCACAGTGGAGACGGGCCTCCGGGGCTGCAAACTCTGGGCTCTGTCTGCTCCTGATCTCTCCTGTCCTGCCTGCTTCAGTTCACTTGTCACCTGGGACACACATGCCCAAGAACAGGGGAAGGGGAGACCCAAGCCACTCATCCCGGAAGTTTACAGGACACTGGCGGGGAACGCAGGAGTGACAGCCAACTGGAGTCCATGGCAAGGGTCCGTGGAGAGACCTTCTCTTCGAGGCTGTGCATACTGACAACTCTTCCTGGGACCCTGAAGCATGTGGAAGCCAGAGCAGCTCTGAAGGAGGTGGGTATTTAACAGAAAGCAGGGAGCAACCTGTGTACATGCCAGTCACCCCGCCATCTTCTAGCATCCTTCACATCCTCCTCCTCCAGGCAGTCCTCCCAGAGGGATTGTAAAGGAAGTGTTGCCTTCCCCATCCCATCCCACCCAAACCAGCCTGGTCTGTGCCCTCCTCAGCTTCCCACACGAGCCCTTCTCAACTCCTTGCTCACTTGTCTCTTCGATCTGTGTTCTGTGTCCGCCTCAGGACCGGCCAGAAGCAGAGGAGAAGCCAAGAGCATGTCCCCGATGGAGGTGCTCATAAAGCTCCACAGAA
>NC_138374.1:135665178-135713137 GCF_054177405.1 Leptonychotes weddellii
CCCAAACCAGCCTGGTCTGTGCCCTCCTCAGCTTCCCACACGAGCCCTTCTCAACTCCTTGCTCACTTGTCTCTTCGATCTGTGTTCTGTGTCCGCCTCAGGACCGGCCAGAAGCAGAGGAGAAGCCAAGAGCATGTCCCCGATGGAGGTGCTCATAAAGCTCCACAGAAGGCTGCATGAAGAGGAGCTTGATGGCTTCGGTTTGTTTCTGCCGCATACCTCTAGTGAGGTGGGACAATGCTTCGGGCAAAAGAAGGCGTCAGCTCAACCTGGGACCAAGTCACGGTGGGAATGTAGGCGCCCAAATTCTCGGGCTACTTATGGATGCTTACTCTTGTCTGGAAGTCAGCTGCCCAGAGCTTTCTGCCCTCGGAAGAGGGGCTGAACAAGGCTGAGGCTCAGGACGAGAGGACCCTGATGCCGAGCCCCCAGGAAGAGTGAGTTCGATCTCGAGAGGGAACTTGAGCAGACAGAAATCCACGGACAATGTGAATGGAGTCTGAACATCTTCCCATGCACAGCTGACCCTGGATGTCTGGCCCAGACACAGGGCCTAGGGCCCTTCGTGGGGTGCCCAGGGGCAGCCCTGCAGTGGGGAGGGTGCCGTGGAGGTGCTGAGCTGCCTGGAGGCCCTGCCTGTCTGCCTGACTCAGGAGCAGGGCCTCTCCCGTGGGGCCCTGCTCCCCCCTCCTCTTCCCAGGACCCCGGGGATGAGGCTGGGACAGGAGCGGAGTATCCTGTTCTGTTCTTACTGCAGCCAAACCTGATTACTGGCACATGTGATGGATGGGCCAGGTTTGGACCCCCAGCTCAGACAGTGGGATGATGGAGTTGCCCTGTCACTCTTTCTCCACGGGAGGAAGTATCGGGTCCCAGATGTCGTCTGGAACATGCACACCTCGGAAGTGTCTCCAAGATTCTGCTCTAACCATGTCTTAATAGAAAGAACCCTGAGCATCCACATGCCCACAGCAGCTCCCCAAGTTCTGCCAAAGCAGGATGGGGAACCCAGGTGCGAGAGTCCCCGGGCCTGGTCGGGAACTGTTGCCTCTGGCCTGCTGCTGCTTCCGGGGGGGCGCACTTTGGGGGGGGTGGAAAAGGCTGCCTCTGCCTGGCTAGGGGCCTCCAGGCATTTCTCAGTGACAGCCATGGGCCTCGCAAGCATGGGGCAGGGCAGGGAGGGAGGAGGGAGAGAGACAGCACAGAATAATAATGAAGGGTTTTTAATAACTCGTCAGCTCAGTGTCAGCTGAACAGGAGCGGCAGGGCAACCCGTCGGGAAAACTTCGGGAGGAACTGTCTTCCCAGGAAGTGAGAAGTGAGAGGAGTCAGGAGGGCAGGGGGCAGGCAAGCGTCCCTGCTCCCCAGCCCCCCACCTCAGGGTGCTTCCAGTCGGGGGCCAGACCCACCGGCCAGAACCGTGCCCAGGGCAGGAGCCGCGGAGGAAGACATCACAGAGCACAGGCAAGCCTCCTGCCCCCAAAAACACAGCGCCCCGCTTGCCCAAAGGCATCAATCAGCTGGAAGGCAATTACGTGCTTATCAAAGGGCTTCTTCTCGTTGCCTAACAATTCACCAGGGAATTGTTGGAAGTAGAAGTGTCATCAAAGAGTAAAGCCCTGGTGACCACCTTTCCGATGGCCTCGTTTGCAGATGAGGACACTGAGGTCCAGAGCTGTTGCGAAGACGGTGGTAGGGCAGGGCCTCCGGAAACCAGAAATCCAGATCTAAAAATGAATACAATTGTACGGAGACAGAATTCCCACATACTTTTCAGGGGCCGATGCGGCAGAGAGGGCAGTACCTGGTTCTCCAGCAGGTCAGGGGTGGGAGTAGCGGCGGAACATGGGGCAACCCATCCTAACACTACACGTCTTCTCTTTCCCTCTGATTACTCTTGGCGGGCTTCCTGGAAGTGGTGACTGTGGATGTGGGCTGGGAGATGGAGAGATTTCCCAAGCCTTTGGAGCGATAGGTGGAAAAGGGCTCGGTGACAGGGACAGGGGAGTATTCTAGGTCTGTGGGAAGCCCCGGGAAGCAATGAAGACATGGGGGTCCTTTCATACGTGTGAAAGGCACAGAGGCTGGAGTGGGCAGGCTGAAAGTTCCGGTTCTTGGGAGGTCCAGGACCTGGAAGGCCTACTGGCTCCGAGCAGACCACCAAAGACAGCTCCCCTCCAGGTCCACAGAAGTGAGCTAGCTGGGATCCCCGGAAGCCCTGGCAGGCCGCCCACACCCCGCCCCCAGGAGCGGAGGGGAGGGTGGGGTTGGGACACACGCCCCTACCAAGCCGCAGAGCCCCCACCTCTGCCGACACCAGGCACATGACGAGGGTTTGATGAGTGACAGCGGGAGTGCTGGGGCTTCCCAGGAGAAGGACGATGCAGGAGAGGTGCAGGTGGGGACGAGGGAGGGGTGGGGCTGGAAGGGGAGGCACCTCCAGGCCCTGGCAGGAGGCCAAGTCTGAAGCTCTCCTTCGCTGCTTCAGAAAGAGAAACTGAGGCACCAGGGAGCAGCCCCGTGGTCCTGAGGAGCCCTGCAGCGAAGCCGGTAGCCAGCCCCCCAGCCCAGCCAGCCGCTCAGCAAGATGTAAAGTGCTATCCAAACGTGATGCATTATTAACACTTCAGGAATCATATTTCACAGCCGCCCGCTGGAGCTGGGAAGTGAATCTCTCCCCTGCTCTCGGGCGGGGAGTTATTGTTAGATCCACATGTGACAGCAGGACATGTGACCGGGGCTGAGAGGGTGGCTGAGGGCGGAGGCCGGGGGCAGCCCCCACCCCCGCCCCAGGCCTGCCTGGCCGGGCAGCCAGGCTGACCCCTGCCTCTCCCACCGTCCAGGAGGCCCTGGAGAGGGCAGGCTGAGCCCAGGACCCAGCCCCTTGCCTCCAGGCCACGGGTCCTGCCCCCACTGCAGGACGCCACCAGGACGGGAGGAAGGAGGGAGGGAAGGGACAGCCCTGCCTACCAGGGACAGCGCCGATTCTTGGGTAAGAAACAAGAAGGCCTGGAGGTGCATGTGGGAGAGGGAGGCGGCCAGAGTCACTGGCAGCCCCTCGCGGGACCCACCCCGCTCTCGCCTGCAGGCGCTGGCCTCTGGTCCGGGTGCCACAGGGCCAATGTGGGCAGCTTCTCATTAGGCAGAGGGAACAGACGAACCAATTTTCAATTAAAACCTCATCTACAGGGTGCATAGATATAAAGGCGGGTAGGTTTGATTCTTTTCTAAGCCAGCCTTCAGTATTTGCAGTGCCTGGAAGGAGACGCGGGGAGGGCACCCCGGCAGCCCTGGCAACATATAAATTCTGCTCATAATTACATGACTTTCAACACCACGAGATGCCAATGAAGTATTTGCAAGGCCCACAAATGAACAGCGCGCTGGCACTCCAGAGATGGTGCTTGGGCAGCCAGTGCAGAGGGAGGGGCGGCCGCTCCTGCCGAGGGGCTGGGGGGGAGCCCAGGCTGCTGACGGACGGGGCTCCTCCTCGGCTTCTCAACAGACACCACCTTCAGGGCCCCCGGTCTCCCAGCCTCTGTCTCTTGAAACCCCAGCTCTGTTAGAGCCGCAAAAGCACAGGACGTGAGTTGTGTTCTTCCAGAAGGAAGTGGAAGAGGCTCCCTCCCCTCCCCAAGCCTGGGTCCTCTCCTGCTCCCACCTTCTGGACGTGGGCCGACCAACCGGACTGGGCGTCCCCTTCCCACTGGTTCAGAGGGAGGGCAGGTGGCCCGGCGGCAAGTACCAGCCCCATCTTCCAGAGCCCGTCTTACCAGGGGGATCCTGGGGTGGTGGGCGGCTGGAGCAGGCGGCCGCATGAGAGTCCACTGGTGTGGGGACACGCTCTGCTCGAGGGAGGCCCCCCGTGCACCCCTTCACACCCACCTCCACCCACAGTGCAGGCAGCAGACTGTCAGGAACCTCGTCCTCCCGTCTGTCTAGGCCCAGCCGCCCTGCACGGGCCTCTCTGCAGGAGATACTCGATACAATAAACAGTTGTTGAATTGAACAGAATGGAGGAAGAGGGACGACCAGGAACGCTCACAGCAATTTGGTGTGGGGCAGATTTTAGTAGAGATGGTAGCAGAAAACACATCGGCTGGAAACCAGAACCAGGTCTGACTCCAGCTCTGCCGTTTCCTCCCTCCCTGGGCCCCCGATACCTCATCCGTGAAGTGCACGGGCCAGACCGGGTGCCTGTTTGGCGCCTTCCACCTCTCAAGATGGTGTGGGTTCTCCGAGGACCCACGGGGCTCTAAGAGCCATTCGTAGGAAACGTCATGGGGAGCTCTTGGCACCACTCAGCACTCAGCACGCTGTTCGGGATACTCAGAAATTCATTAATAGTAACTAGGGTGCCTCCACCAACATCCATGTAAGAAATCTCGTGACTTGGGTGGAAGGGTTCCTGTTGCACTGAGGCCCCCAGGCTCCAACCCATTCCTGCACGGACTGCTTTCTGCCTCTGGTTCCCTCCAAACCTGGAAGAACTTTGAAGGCTAAACAGTTCAGTTCAATTCTATTCCACACTACTCAGCAACAAGTCTTGGGGACCTACTGTGCGCCAGAATTTCTACCAAGCACCGCAGAGATAAGGGGATTAATAAGGCATAGCCTTGCTCTTGGGGCATTTATAATAAATAGCTTTAGTTAGAGATAAGGCTCAGGCCAGTCATCGGCTTTGCGGTTTAGGAGAGAAATGATTAATTCTGATGGTGGGAAGAGGAGAGAGGGACTCTGGGCAGAGACTGTGTAAGGGGCAAGACGAAGCCTCGCACCAGCAGATATGGAGGGGAAACGATTCTGGGCACAAAGAACGTCGGGGACAAAGGCAGGGAAGTGTGTGGTGTGTGTGGGGAATAGTCTGGCGTGACTGGAGCTCTGGGTATTTGCGGAAGGGCAGGATGGTCAGGATTAAAAGTGATAATCCCCTTCAGTGTACTCGCTAACGACATGTGCTTGGCAATTATAAGGTGCTGCATTTTTATGGCTTATGGGACATGACAGGACAGGTGGACTGGGGTCAGGCTGTGGCAGGTCGTTCACTCACCCCCTCTACATGTCACACACCTTTACCCTACCAGCGTCAGCCACCGTGCTGGGGGCTGGAGGCCCGCAGTGGGACCCCACCGGCCTCCTGCTCCCCAGGGAACTTACCCCAGAGAACAGACTGTCACGCGTGAATGCCGCAGGGGGTTTTAGGCCCAATGGTAAAATACGGACGGGACCTCACGGGTGCACAGAGAGCGAGAAAGAGTCCATTTGGCCTGGTGGGGGGTGGGGGTGGGCTGGCGACCAGGGAGGCCTCACAGAGAGGCCAGCACTGAGGCTAAGATCTGCAAAGTGGCAGGCGGTCCCCAAGCAGAAGACGGGAGCCTCGCCGTGGGGGTGGAGGACTTCCCACAGGAAGAGCATAAACGTAGCAAGGGCTCAGAGGCAGGGTGTTTGGTGGACGGGGCATCTGCACGTGGTTCTGATGAGAGAGAACACAGCAGGTTGGTCCTGCTTGTGGGTCATGGGACGGGCTGGGACTGTCACAGTTGGAGAGGAGTAATGAAGCATGAGGTAGACCGCCCCTCCATCAGCTGGGGGCCGGCACCGCGGGGCGCTGTGCCTCGGCTCCTCAAGAGAAATTATGAGGATGTAGGACGGAGACAGTGGATAAAGGGAAATGGAGCAGGTATGAACTGCATGGAGGACGCAGGATCAGCGGACCTGGCGGCCGGGAGAGTGTGGGAGCCGGGGGGATGGTCCTTGGCCGCGTCACCAGACGGCGGGAAAAGTCAGAATCCTGGAGGGGGGCGCGGTGGGGGCGGCCACCCAAGGTCATTCTGAGGAGTCTGGACCTCATCCTCTGGACCATGGGGGCCACTGACGGGTGGACGTTAGGAAGACTGCTCTTGCACCCATCGTGGGGGAAGAGTAAGCAAGACGGGAGCCTGATTAGGGCGTGGGCCCCAAAGCGGAGGACCTTGCTCCAGCACTGGTTCCCTTGTGGCCCGGGGTGGCTGTTGGCAGCGTTCAGTTGTGAGCAAGAAATGAGATGCACGCACGGTCAGTACTTTAAAATACGAGCCGCGGCCATTACTCCGCGGATGACAACTCTGCCCCTGCAGGTTATTTGTTGTGTGACCCTTCATATGACGGCTTATCGTCGGACTGCGGGTGACGGGAGCTGGGGACAGGAGCCAGAGCTGGGGCTGTGGTGTCTCCCCTGCTTCAAGAAGGCCGCCCTTCCAGGCAGAGGGAACAGCATGAGCACAGGCTCAGAGGCGGGAAGACCGAAGAGGCACGGAGTGTGAGTGTGAGCAGACCTGACAGCCGTACCGGGCTGCCTGTGGGCCCCTTGCCCCACCCGGCCAGGCCCCCCACGCCCACCATCGAAGAGCCACGGGCACCAAAGGCAGAGGAGGAATGAGCAATGCGGAGCAGATGTCTGTCCCCCGTCATCAGGTTGACGCTGAAGCAGGAGGAAGGGAAGGCAGACACGAAGGAGGCTTTCCTGCTCTCACGTTCTCGGGAATCAAGAGAAGGTAAAATTTTGGACGAGGGAAGATAGCGAGAGCAGGGATGGACCAACTGGACAGCCGCTGTCCTACTGCATTCCCACGTCCTGCAGTGTTACGGCCGGAGGAGACCACAAGATGATGTCACCCGACAATCTCGTTTCACAGATGGGGAACCTGAGGCCCAGAGAGGCGATGTGGATCCTCCAAAGTCACAGAGCCGGTCGACAGCAACGCCAGGAGCACAGCTCAGGGCTCTCTGGGTTCTGCAGGTGCTGTCTCTACCCCACCTGCCACCATGATGGTCCCTCGAACCCTGGACGCTCTGCACTGAGTGCTGAGTGGTCTCTCACAGTTAAGTGACTACTGCTGTAATCAGTAATACTGTCCTGTTGTCTGGTGGCCTCCGAGCCTTTCTCTGCAGAAGGGCAGGGTGGTCAGGACAGAGGGCGCTGGGATTCAGCCTGTACTCTCGCCTGGAGGCCGCGGGTGGGGTTTAGCGCTGCCCGGGGAGCCGGAGCCCCTGGGACCCAGGAATCCCCAGACAGAGAGTCTAGATGCTCTCTCCAACCACACGTCACACCTGGCATAGCCCCCCCACACAGTCCTGCCCCCGATCCCCACCTCCAGACAACGGCCAAGGGCCCCCATTCAGGGGCTCCAGGGAGCATTCACCAGCATGTGAGACAGGCTCAGTCGTGAGAGCTGGGACTCTGGCTCCAGCCCTGTGGCCGCCGGGACCCGAGCACCTTCAGCCTGGTGTCCTGGTCCCTCTGCTCACTGACTCGGCTACTTATCCACCCACATTCCAATAGGGCACTCACCACAGTCCCCTCCTCCCTTACCTTGTGCCAGTTGGTGCTGGACACCCCTCCTAAACAGCTCGGTCATGCCTGCCCCCAGCAACCTACTCCCGCTGCTGAAGCCCCATCTTTGCTCCCCTGGACTATGGCAACCACCCCTGACCGGTTCCCCTGCCCCCAGCTTGTGCCCTTAAATCCACTCTCCGCACAGTGGCCTGAACGATCTTCCTAAGACACAAGTCTACTATCGCCACCACCCCGTGTGAAACCATCAATAGCTCCCCAGTGACTTCAGAGGAAGCTCAAATTAGCTCAGGTCCTGCCCAACCTCACTGCTGCTCCCGCATCATCCTCCAGAAACTCCGGCCCCAGCCCTCCACCTTGCATGCTCCCCTCCCCTGCCACTTGGCTCCCCCCTCTTCCTCCTGGGCCGAGGCCCTGCCCTGAGCTCCCAGCGTACTTGTGTGCCCCATGACTAACAAGCCCTGAGGACAGACGCCGTTTGTAATCCATCCTTACACTTGGCAAGGATGTCCAGCTCTTAGGAGACTCTCAACCTGCTGAATTGAACTGAACCCCAAAGTTAACCCGCTCTTTCTTTTCTACCTCGCCCTACAAATATTTTTTGTTCATTCTGTCTCCTCACTTGCTGACCCAAGTCTTCTTCTCTAGTCCAACCCAAATGCCCCCCTCTTCCAGGAAGCTTTTCCTGATAACCCCCACTGGAGTTTGGGACACACCCCATAGCATCTCGCCCTTACCTGACACTTCTCTCCCGCTCATTCCTTCTCAAAGGCAGTCAGTGCTCTTGGTCGATGTCCTACGGTTTCCTACCCCTGCACGTCCCCCTCCAGCGGCAGGACGAGGACCCTGCCTCGGCCTGTGGCAGCGCCCCACACACGTGTTTGCTGTAACCGGCTGTTCAGGGCCCGCGTCCAGCTGCTGACTTGTGTGTTTTATGTTATTTTTGTACGCGAGCAAAGGTGTGCATCCCTTTCCCTTTGTAGGTGTTTCTCTGCACTCTCTGTGTCCCAATTTGGACGACAGCCCCGAGATCCCTTCCCACTTTGATGTTCAATGAGTCTGCCGCTGTGAGTTCACCCGGGGCAGCAACTACATCTACTTCTTTGCTCATGGCTCAGCACACCAGAGGCTCAGAGAAATCATGCCGAATGGAAGCCTTTCCTAGTCTGTGCTTCTCCCCTTTCCCTCTCAGGGGAGGCAGAAGTGTCCGGCGGCGAAACAGGCTGACTCCGTGGCCAGCTCTGCTGTGCAGCCTGGGGCCACGTGCTTTACCTCTCTGAACCTCAGTGTGCTCATCTATAAAATGGAGATGATATAAATATTTCTTATTTCATTTCTGGATGTCTCACACTTTCTGATTTTGGGAACTCGATAGGTGTCCTCAGCACCAAGGAGCCCAAGGACCAGAGTGCTGGTGCAGGAAGCCCGAGGAAGCGCCGTGGTAAGGCACTCTCGGGCTCCGAGATCTCCTGGAAGTAAGGGTAGTGAAAGGGAAGGTCGGGCCGGCCGGGAGGAGCAGGGAAGTCCTGGGCAGAGGGCAGGAAACTGTGCGCTTCACTCACAGCAGATTACTTTTGTGGGAGCCACACTGGGGAGGGGGCGCGGATGATGGAAGCTTCCACAGGAGACCCAAACCCTGGCCCTGAAGCACTCTGGTGCTGTTACTGGTTAGAACTGGCGTGGCTGAGCGCCGGGCAGCCCTGGGAGGGTGTGCACGCGGGACTGTGAGCATGGTCGTGGCCCCGGCTCCGTCTCTGTACTAATTAGGTGACCTTGGGCCAGGCCTCCTGCTCTGAGCCTCAGTCAACCCGACTGTAAAACAGAGCCATCTTAGCGGGGCCCTTGTGAGGACGTGCTCTGTCAAGGACAAAGCGCCACCCACCTCTCCGCCCTGGGTTTTATTATGACTGTATCTACCTGGCTTAGCCATCCAGAAAATGCACCTGATCACTGAGTTTCAAGTACCTTTTTAAGCCTCGTTTATTTAAGCCAAATAGGCTATCCGTTACTGGAAGGTGACCACCCTCCACGAGCCCTCATGGCTCCCCGCACAGCCTGACCTCCCCAGACGGACCCCAGCGATTTCTCCGCTGGCCCAGCCCCCGCCCCACCTCTCCTCGGGTCACAGCAAATCCCCCAAGAGCAGTTGCTTCTGGGGTTCTCCTCCCGTTCTCCCAGGGACTCACACCACGGCTTCCCTGCTCAAGGTCACCAAGGACCTCCCCCCCGGCGGCTCCACCCAACATCAATCCTCACCTCCGTTCCCCCCTTGCTCTTGCTCGAAGGGTCAGCAGCGTTTGGTACAGCTGACCCCTGCTCCCTGGGCTCGCAGGCCCAGCGCTCTCCCAGTCCTCCCTCTCCCCGCTTCATCCCCAGCCCCCTGCTAGCTGCCGCCTTCCCCTCAGCGAGTCTCGGTCACACACACCTCCTCCAGCCGGCTGGGACCTCTCGCTCAAGCTCCGGCCATAACTGCCAACCGGCTTACTTCATAGCTGCACTCGGGTGTCCGATGGGCACCTCACACTTCTCTCCAAAACGGAACTCCTAGTCTTCCTCCCCTAAATCTGGTCCTCTCAGCAAATGACAGCCTCTATTCATATAGCAGCCAGAATGATCCTGTTGAAACCGAAATTACATCACACTTCTCCGCTCAGAACCTACCCCTCACTGCCCGTCTCATTCAAAGTGAAAACCCAAGTCCTCGTGATTCCTTCAAGGTTCTTGTCCCATAATAACTTGTCTGGTCCTTGTCCTGGGTTCCTGGGACAGAGGCTGTGAACCCTTGGGACTTCCCAAATGATAGGAGTGTCTTTGGGCTCTTGGCCCACAGCTGGGTTCGTGACTCTGGGTGGGGGCTGCTCCTGCTGGTAGATCAGCCATGGCGCTGGCGGGGCTGGGGCTCGAGGCCACGGACACCAGCCTGACCCGCTGGCCTCGGGGAGAGGAAGAGGGCTCGGTGGGTTCCAGCCCAGGCCGCTGATTCAATCACAAAGCCCGAGTAAACGCTGGATGCTGAGGGGGGCTTCGTGGTCGGTGACTTCCTCCATGTGCCGGGAGGGAGATGGCCTGATTCCCCAGGGAGAGGGTGTAGAGCTCCTCTCCTCATCTGCTTGGTCCTGACTTGTCTCCTCTCCAGTGAAGCTAACTAAGGACTTTGCCAGGTTTTGTGAGCCGCTCATGGAACCTGAGGGGGCCGTGGTCAGAAGTGTGGTGGCCTGGGGACTCCCACACTTGTTGGGGCTGAGCCCTACACCTGCCGAGTGTGCGCTAACTCTGGGTGGTTAGCTTCAGGATTGCAGCGCAGTGTGTGTGGCCCCTCGTGATGTGTGTGCCCACACACACACACACACACACCTTGCTTCTACCACTTGTTCCCTTGCTCACTTCACTACATTCATACTGGATTTTCCTCAAACACAGCAGGAGCCCTCCAACCTCAGGACCTTTGCATTTGCTCTTCCTTCTGCCTGGAACATTTCCCCCTGCTGTGTCTGCTCCCTCCCCTCCTGATTCAGACCTTGTCTCAAGTACCACCTTCTGAGTGAGTTCTTCCAGAACCACACCACTTAAAATCACGCCACTGCTCCACGACTTCCAGATTCCCTTTCGCTTGTTTTATTATTCCCCCAACACATACCAATATCCAACTTACCTTATATTTTACCTATTAATTTATTCCTTGTCTTCTTCCCTGACATGAGCCTTATAAGATCCACAAAGGTAGAAATAACCACACACACACACCCCGTTGTGCTCATTGCTATATGCTCAGCACTTAGAAAGAGTGCCTGGTACTTTAAAAATACAGAAGGCATAAAAATGAGTGTTGTGATTTCTAGAAGCTTGACCACTGTCCTCCCCTAGGGAACTCCAGTCGGTCCACTTCCCCTGAAACCAGGTATCTGGAAAGGATGGACGCTGTCCAGCACGGCCTCCCCGGACAGTGGGGGGAGCCACCCCCTGCCTGCACCAAGAGGACGTCCAGCTCACACCTGCCGAATGGATGCATGACGTTCAGGACAGTCAGCTGGTCGTTTGATGTGCATTGTCCCCCTGAACCCTCAACACTCACCGTCACGGGGCGGATCACTAACCTCGCTTCGCTGATGGAAACGTGGAGGGTGAGAGAAATCAAGTCATTTGCCTCATGTCATAAAGCTAGGAATTTACAGCACTATGATGGGAAGGTAGGATTGAATTCTGGGTCTTCCAGCCTGGAAGAGCACGATCCCAGTCTCTGAGCTGCACCGCCTCAACAGCCAACGTAAGTGAGCCACCCCCCTGTGCCCCCAGTTCCTCCTCTAAGAGACACACCTGCCAAGATCAGACAGGGAAAGTGGCAGGTGCTCAGCCGTGCCGCGGGCTGGGCCTTAGCCCGCTGTCACCCCCACCGGGGCTCCGTTCACCCTAAGCCAGTGAGGAGTGCACCTTTCTGCCCCTGGGATGGGGCCCACGGCGTCCACCCAGGAACCACTAGCAGCCAACAGGCACGGGCCGCCAGGGACCCCACGGCTGGTCTTGGTGGGAGCTCGGGAGAGCAGGCCAGGAGGCCTCCCCGGGGTTCTGCGGCTCACGGCCCCCTCCCCAGCCTCCCCCAAGCTTCCCCAGGAGGCACACGTTCTGCTCTGTTTCCTCTGCTCCCCAGGAAGGCAGAAGCCTCCTCCACGGCCCCTGGAACTTCATTGTGATGAGGTGCCCGGGCTCCGGGAAGGTGGCGGAGGAGAGTAGCAGTAGGTGGAGAGAAAAGGCGGGAGCCCTTTCTGACTTCCCAGAGCTGCCCCCTCGGGTCCCCTGAACTGTCAGTGTCCCCAGACACAGAGGCCTTTATCCCCTGAAAGGGGGCAGCCAGGCAGAAAGACAAAGGCCATATCTGATCCCGGCTGGGGCGAGGCCGCAGGGTGGGGGCAGGGAGTGCAGAGGGGCCCAGCACAGGGTGGAGAGAAACAGAAGCAGGACGGGGTGGCCTGGATCCGCATGCAGTCCTCCCCGGTGAGAGGACAGGTGACGCCTGGCGCCCTGCGTGTGCCTCGTGTTTGTTTGTAAGGAGCTTTCCACGCACTCTCTCCCCGCCGTGGATCTGCAGGCCCACTCTGCACGCAGCTCCCGTCTCCCCACTGTCCACCTGCCCACTGTGGGGCTGGAGCGCCCACCAGGACCACTGTCAGTCCCTTACAGGACATGCAATGATGCACCGCGAACAGCCCGTGCACAGCCCGTCGGGAAGCGTGAGTGCACCGACTTGACCCAGGTGGAGGTGAGGGCCTGAGGAGGCCGTGTGCCCAGGTCAAGCCAGGGCAGGGCCTGGCACTCGGGGAGCACTGACTCATAAACACCGGCTGGTATGGACCCTGGCAGATTGCGGATGGCTTCCATCCCCAAAACAACTGCAGCAAGCTCTGAGAGCTTCTGTGAAGGCCCTGGACCTTCTTCTCACCTCTTCCCCCAGGAAGAAGCTGTGAAGCAGACAAACTGCCTAACCTCCTCCCCACCTCCAGCTCACCAAACACCTTCCCTTCCACGGCATCCAAGCCAACCTGCTGTCCACCATGGTGACAGCTAATTCCGGCCCAGCCTGGGGCTCACAGCCTCAAAGCACTTCCCCCATACCCCAGAGCACCAACGAGGCGCAGGTGATGGAGCGACATGGAATCTGGTTCTTCTGGGAGAAGATTAACAGAATCTGAAAAGAGAGCTCAGAGAGCCAAGAGCAGATGGGGAAGAACTGTCCCCCTCCCCAGGGCTGGGTTCGAGAAAGGAGAGGCGAGCCCCAGCCAGCAGGGGCGGAGAGCCCAGACCCCTGCCCAGCCAGCAGCAGTCTCCCCCAGCCAGATCCTCGGCCTGCTATCACCCCTGCTTGGGGCTGGACCACCATTCCTGGCCCCTGCAAGCCCAGCACCTTCCTGGCAGGTGTCTCCTAGAGGGCCTGGATCCCCTCCCCACCTCAATCTGTACCTCAAATCGATTGTCAGTTCCAACTCCAAAATACTTTCTTCAGCTCCCCTCGTTCTAACTCATATTCTCTCTCCTGGACAATCTCAATACCAGGATCACCTGCCGTTCTGTTGTCTTGTCAGTGTGAGTGACGGCCATCTGCGTGGACACAGGAGAGCCCTGTCCGCGGCCCTTCGCCCGCTGCCCCCTCTCCGGCTCCCTCGGGCCATGCCTCTCTCCAGAGCACTTACCACGCCCACCGTGTTCTCTATGTATCCGTCTCCCTCAGGGGTCCTCCTTAACTCATCTTTGCAGAGTGCGTGGCACATAGTAGCTGCTCCATAAACATTTGTTTGATGACTGACGGCCTATAGCTCCAGCCTCACCCTGCTGTCTCTCCCCTCCTCCTCACCTACTGCCTGGCTTCCATGCTGCCCCCCAAGTTATTATCCCAAAACACAAAATCGATTCCATCACTTAAAAACCTCGATTATGGGGGCGCCCGGGTGGCTCAGTCAGTTGAGTGTCTGACTTCGGCTCAGATCACGATGCCAGGGTTATGGGATCAAGTCCCGGTTCAGGCTCCGTGCTCAGTAGGGAGTCTGCTTCTCTCTCTTCCTCTCCCTCTACTCCCTCCCCTGCTCGTGCTCTCTCTCTCTCAAATAAATAAAATCTTAAAAAAAAAAATCCATTATGTCCCTGCTGTTTACAGTAAAATTCAAAATTTTTAGCTGGACACCCAAGGCCCTTCATCACCAGGTTCCTGCCCCCTCCCCGCCTTGCCTCCTGCCACCCACCCCCAGCACAGGGGAGCCCTCCTTCTCTGAATAGGCCAGCCCTTTTCCTTACTAGGGTTGGGTTAAGGGAATGCCTGATGGAAATGCCGCTTGCTGGAGTGACCTCCCCTCCATCCTCACCTGGTCCACTGCTGTGTGCTAGAAGATCAAGCTCAACCACCACCTCCACTGTGAAGCCCTCCAGGCAGAGAGCCACCCCTGTTATATTCTCACAGATGAGGGGAAGAGGGACCCATAATTATAGGGTGCAGACAATGCATTCTCTAGTTTAATCCCTCCTCATTACAATGTTAGAAGATAGGCCTTCCCATTCCACTCACCAAGGGCTCAAGTAGGTCATAAAACTAGTAAAAGCTGGACTCGGGATTTGAACCCCTGTCTGTCTGGCTCTGGAGTCCCTGGCCTTTGTCCTCTGCTTCACTGCCTCTCACCTCTATTAGGGGGCCTCCTTGCTGACCTTATGGCATGCACGTGTCTGCTCCCTTGGGCTCACAGAAGGTACTCGATAAATGCAGTTAATTGAACAAACACATGAGTGGATGAACGGCGGCGCTGGGGGTGACATCACTCCCCAGGCAGGAGCCGCAGTGAGGAACTGTCCAGAGCAAGCACATCTGGGACGCCCAGTCCCACGCTCCGCGTGGGAGAGCCCCTTGCGCATCCACTGTCTACTCTCTTCGGAGCTCTTGTTTTATACGCAAATCAACAGCCCCAAGGAGACGGCATGGTTGCCAAAAAACAAAACACCAAACACATCAAAACAAACCAAAAGACCTAACAACAACACCCACAGGTGACAAGCACAGCTCCCCACAAAGAACGAGACAGACACATCCCTTGCCTTCTGGGACCTCCCTCTGAGACCAGCACACCACCGCAGGTTAGCAACACCAGGCCACCTGGAAAGAAGGGCCTGGGAATAGAAAATCAATACTGGGCCAGACTGTACGTACATCATAGGCCCATTAGGAGACCCAAAGAGGAGGGGAGGCAAGGGGAACAATGCTCAGGCCCAACCCATCCCGAACCCCAGTGTTCAAGGGCAATCTGCGCAGCTGGGAGAAAACCAGCCCTGTGAGCTGGTGTGGGGCACGGGCTGGGAGGTTCTCGGCATGTGGCGACGTGAGTGCCCGCTCATCCTGGCCCCGGCCACCCCAGCCCGCCCAGCCTCCCCACCCTTCCCCAGCCCTTGTGGCTCTCGTGTCCTCCAGCCCGCGTCTCCGGCCAATGCCGCTAATTGTTTTCTCCACTGGCCAACTGGTGGAACGAGAGGGGTCCAGCAATGTTACTGTTGGCGACGTGATAGAGAAAAATAAAACGGGGACAGAGCTGCAGGGCTAGGAAAGGGAAGTCTATTTCCAAGTGATTTTCCCTTCTAATGCTGGGCAGTCAGGGCCCTTCTTCACGGACAATCCTATTGCAAGTAAGACGCAGACGCTGTCTGTCAACAACGTCCAGGCGTTCATGACGCAAGGCCAGGCAGGCTGGGCCCGGGGAGAGGTGGTGGTGGAAAGGCAGAGCCTCAGTGTGGGAAGGGACGGGAGAGGTCACCTTGTCCACCTCCCTCTGGATCAGAAGCTCCCAGTCCAGTGGGCCCAGCACAGGCCCTCCAGGCCCTTCCTGGACCCCGCACGCTGCGGGTCTTGCTGCCTCACCAAGTGGCCCTTTTCATTTGCTGGACACTCTGGTTCTCAAGAAGTGCTTCTTTGCAGACCCTGGAGCTCTGCCTCTCTGCCACGTCCACATCCATTCACCCCGCCCGGCCCTCTGGAGCCCGTCGGGACTTACTGAGGACCTACTTCATAACACTGTTCCGGATTCTGAAGTTACAGCAGCCAACGCACCAGGTCCCTTGGGGTGCTTCCGTCCAGTGGGCCCGTCTCCTGTTTCCTCCACGTGTCACTGGATGTGCCCTCCTCCCCAGACCCTGGGCGCCCCATGTGTGTTCAGTCTTCACCCTGTGGGACCTCCAAGGGCCAAGAAAGATTCCTCCTACTGCACAGCAAGACGCATGCCTCGAACGAGGGAGAGAAAGCTGTGGAAGGACTGGAAGATGTTGGTTATTTCCAGCATCGCAGCGCTTATTCCTGGTTGGCCTGCGTATCGTCCTCTACCGACTGCCAGCCCCAGCAGCCAGCTCCCTCTAGCCAGGCCAGGACAGCCTCCTCCATCTCCCCACCGCGGATCACCAGGGCCTAGAATAGCGCCTGGCACGTGGCACAGATGCATACATATTTGCCGAGTTCACGACCATGTGGATGGATGACAAGACTCAGCTTACATGCGGCCTCTGCACAGACCGTCCTCGGGCACCGTCACCTGCCCCAGGAAGAGAGGGCTGCCCCCCTACCCCCATCAGCCAGGCAGATGGGCAGATGGGTGGCAGTTTGAAGAGAGCCTCCCAGGGGGGTTAGTGGGCGCAGAGCCAGGCCACGACTCCACCAGAGCTTCTGAGTAGCTGGCATGCTGGTCCTGCCTGGTGTCTAGCTGACACAGAGCCTACACAGTTTCCTGGTGAGGAAATGGGAGTGAGTGACAACTGGGTCTGCAATGGGCCCAGCAGGTGGGAATCTGCTCTGGACCCTCGGGAGAGGTGTGGGGAGGACAGGAGGCAGGCCCTCGCTCTGGAGACCGTGTTTCTAGGACACTCGGGAAAACAAGCCAAAGCTACCTGGGAATCCAAAATGAGGCCAGGTTCAGCGTATAAGAGTCCTGTGAGCTTAGTCAGAGAGTGCTTCCTGGAAGAGGGGGCTGCAAACAGGGTTTAGAACGAGGTAAGGGGCTTGATGGCCAACACTCATTTACTAAACACTTAAGTATCCTGGGCACCCCACTAACCACTCATAGACACCGGTTCATTTAATGCTCACAACCCCAGAGAAGGAGATATGCCCTTTGATAAATGGAGAAGCAGAGCTCAGAGGTGAAGTAACTTGGCTAAGGTCCTATAACACAGGGACTTGAACCAAGTGTCGAGGACCCCACATCTGAACTTGTTGCTGCCATGGTGTCAGCAGGCTCCCAGGTCCCCAGACATCAGCAGGTCCCCTGGCCTCAGTGTGCCCCAGGCCTCAGTGGGCCCCCAGGATGACATGGCATCTTCTGGGATTTCTGTCATAGGAAAGCCAACTCGCAGGGAGAGCTGAGACTGTGTGCAGCCCCGGCCCCATAGGAGTGCAAAGCTCACAGAGGTTCACGACAGACCTGCCGAGGCTCACAGAGGCACCTGCCCAGCCTGCCAGTCCTCAGAGCCCTTCCCGCAGGGTCCCCGCGCTGCCTGACTGTGCTCACAGGTCTGTTCCCACCGCCCTTCTGCAGCCGGCAGCTCCCCGGCTGCAAGCTGAGACCGGGATATAGGAAACCATCATCCAGCCCAGCGGCCTCACTGTACGTGGAGGACGTCAGCCCCAGTGGCTGACCCAGTGGCACCAGGCCCAGCCCCTCCCCAGGCTGCACCTTCTCTGGGAGAGCCCGCACCACCGCGGCTCCGGGAACGGACCTGCTCTCCTTGCAGGCCCTGCGCACCTGTGGAGAGGCCCGGGAGCCTTCTCCAACTGTTCTTGTTCTCTGTGCCCTTTGCTGGGGCTGGTGTCCCCCAGAATCCATCTGAAGCCCCTAACCCCAGCGCCCCAGAATGTGACTGCATCCGGGCCTTTAAAGAAGTGACTCAGGTAAATGAGGCCATTAGGGAGGGCACTAGCCCAATCTGAGGAGGGTCCCCATGAGAAGAGGAGGTGTCGGGGTGCACCCACGGAGGAAAGATCACGTGGGGACACAGGGAGGAGGCGGCCCTCTGCAGCCGGCAGAGACTCTAGCCCTGCCGACCCCTTGATCTTGGACTCGCGGCCTCCCGAACTGGGAGGAGCTGAATTTGTTTTCCAAGCCGCCACGTTCGTGGTGCTTCGTGATGGCAGCCATGGGGGACTAACACAGCCCGTCACCATCTGTAAATGCAGGTAGCCCAGCAGAGCGCCCTGGGCCTGAGCACAAAGCGTATGCTACCATGTCCGGAGGGGCTCCCGGAGCCCGCGCGGCCCCCCGCCCCGCGGCCCCGACCCTGCCAGCGCATGCACACTCCGCGCTACGCGTTCACTCGGTGCCCATCCCAAGGAGTCCAACAGAAAGTAAGTCTGGAAGAGTGATTCATAAATGAATGGATCAACGCACGTTCTGAACCCCCCATTCCAGCTCCATGCTCCAGGGGGCGCCGTCTGCACTGCAGTCGGGGCCACTGATGCCCGGACTTTCAATGTCCCCCAAGCTGCCTTCCACGTGAGAAAACAAGCAAACCAGAGCACCTCTGGCCATCCCAGGATGCCTTGGCTTTGACTGCTGGGCTTAGGGTCTGTCCGCACCCGGGGTCTCTGCAGGCACGGAGGGCGGCCGTCCATAGACACAGTTGGCGCATAAATCCACCTCTGAAACCCGTGGCTCCGTGGGGCTCCGTGGGGCTCCAGACTTCTGGGCTTTGGGTGGCAAAGTCTTCTTCAGGGGCAAAGGCATGTTCCTCCCAAATCACCGGCCCTGTTGCCACAGGAGTACAGACCGGGGCTACATCACTCGCCTCGCCCGTTACTGCCGCCGGTGACGTGGCTCTGCACAGTGTGGACGCGGCTGGCCTCCCTCGTCAGCGTGCTTCCCCAAGGCCCCAGTGACCGGGGCCCAAGGCCAGAACTGCAGGTGTGGGTTTGAACCCACATCCACCGTCACCTCTCTGGGCCTTCACACCTCATCCAGAAAATAGGATTAGTAATTTTTATTTAACGGGGCTCCATGAGAATTCAATTAAGTGGGTCAACAGTAAGTAGAATATCTAGCAGAGTGCCTGGTGCAGAGTAGGACTCACTACATGTTCATTCTCTCCCTCGGGTTCCCTCTGTCCTCTGGATCTGCCCTCCTAGCGGGAAGGGCCTCCTGTCCCCCTCCTGTTACCACCGCCCCTCCTCTGGTGCATGGAGGGCACCAGACCCAGGGCAGAACTCTGCAGTCCTGGCCTTGGGCCCCCACCACAGGCAACCGGGCGCCAGCCACGCAGCATCTGGACCTCCCTTCTCTGCGACACTCACTGCCCGGGGCCCAGTCCCAGGGGGGCCCACTCTAAACGGGTTTCCTTCCAAATGAAAAAAGAAACTGAGGGATGGTAAGTAATCGATCCCTTACAAGAGGCCGGGAGGGCAGCAGAACTGCTACTAGCCAGGAGCAGGGGCCCCACCAGGTCTGCTGCACATCCCCGATGCCGAGATGCGCTCCCACCCTGAGAGGTGGAAGGACAGGGTGCAAGGAACACAAAACTGGTGCATGCACACACACACACACACACACACACACACAACACAGAACAGAGAGAACCTAAATGCCCCTTTCCCCAGCGTGCCTCAGTTTCTTTCATTTACACATAGCGGGATGAGAAACGAATGCATGACCTGTGATCTGTGACCTGCAGTAGCCGCTGGGCGGCCCCACGTGACCTGAGAGTCCATCTACACCAGCTGCTTCACTGTAGATCCTCCACGAGGGCTGCCTGCCTTTCACTCCTACTGCCTTGCTAAGGGACTAACAGAATTAGCAAGAAATAATCACCCCTGACATCTGACAAACAGCTTTATAATCCATAAATCATTTTCCATATTCATTTTAATTTTTGAACCATAAAAACTCGGCGCTAGAAAGCTGAACCTCAGGGAGGTTCTGTGACCTCCCTACGGTCTTACATCCAGTAAGAGCAGACGATGAGCTGGAACCCACACCCGCCTGGCTCCTGATACGTGCAAACACAAGGGAGGGACATGACGTTGGGCGCCGTGGCCTACCTGCACGAGACACACCACAACGCACCCAGAGAACGGGGACTGGACAGCTACCTTCTATCTGGGCTCTATGGGATCACTCAGGATCCTATTAGAGCTGGGGTTTCAGGGATATGAACAAGGCCATGTACTTGGATATGAACTTGGATGGAAATATATGGGAAACTGAGGTACCCAAAATCAAAGAGGGGAAGGTACGAAGAAGACCCTCATGTTCTGTCTCTGGAGTGCTGGCTCCACGGCGCCTGGTTACCCCGTCAAGGGCCAAACAGCAGAGTGTGGGCTCGTCCCGCAGCAGTGGGCTTCCAGACAGGGCTCCAGCAACTTCCCGGTGGGGACGAGCAGAGCGAGGGCAGAAGATGCTGAGCAGCAGTCCCCATCCACGGACCCCTGAGGCTCTGTGTGCAAGGGCAGGCGGTAGCTCACAGGACGTGGGCTTGGTTCCTGCACAGGGGAGCCACAGGGGCAGGGCAGGGGTCCTCTCAGGAGGGGGCAGGGATGCCCCACCCCTGGTTGGGGATGGTTTGTAGAGACACAGGCACCTAGTGGAGGGGTGCTTGGTGGGGGGACCGTCTGGGGCTCGAGAAAGGGATAGCCAGAGCTCCTCTCCTCTAAGACAGGCTGGAGGGCTTTGAACAGACTTCCATCTCCATACTCCACCCCTGCCTCCCGTTCCTCGGGAAAATCTTCTGCCTTCAATAGCCTCTGATTCCTGCCAACCGCAGAGACCATGGGGTGGGGCCCACCTCCCGGACAGCCTGTCGCACCAGGTCCAACCTCACACTCTTTCGAGCATGTACCCTGTGCCGTGGGGTGCTGGGGAGTCGGTCCTGCCTTCGGGGGCCCCGCAGACCTGCCCCAGCCTCCACCCCCCACCCCACACACCTCCGGGCTGCATGAGCGTGGCCGCTCAGGTCTCCCCAGCCCACCTGCCCCCAGTCCCACCACAGCCCAGTATCTCCCAGCTACTCTGCCATCTGGTTCTCATCCGCCTGTGGTCAACGGACTGCAGGCTGCGCTATTCTCTCCCCTCTCAAGCCGGAGCCCTCAAATGAGACTCTGCCCTCTGGATCCCCCCACTCTGCCTACGGTGGGCGATCCATACCAGGAACTCGCGACCAGGCCACACAGTGTTTCCAGGCGGCGCCCAGCCATCGGGACGGACGCAGCAGGCATCATTGAGTACCTACTGCATACCCAGTGGACTCTTAAGTATAATATACCCTGCTTTCTAATCAGAAAACAGGTGGCTCTAAAAGATGGGAGGATTCACCCATGGTGAGAGGTGGTGAGTTGACAGTGGAGGGTGGGGAGGAACTGAAGTCTCCTGCCTGGGGTGGCCTCCCCATCCCCACCCAGCCCCAGCCTAAGGCCCGGACACTGGGGAAGCACCAAACGACAATGCGATCCTAACGGGATCCAGAAATATGTGTGCATGTGCGCGTGTGAGTGTGTGCATGCATGTTTGTGTGTGCGGGTGCAAGTGTGTGCATGCACGTGTGTGCGTGTGCATGTACCCACGTGTGCACAGGTGTAAGTGCACACGTGCGTGTGTGTATGTGTGCGTGTGAGTGTGTGCGTGCACACGTGTGCGCGTGCATGTACCCATGTGTGTACAGGTGTAAGTGCACACGTGCATGCATGTCTGTGTGTGAGTGTGTGCATTCACGTGTGGGCGTGCACACGTGTGCACGTGCATGTACCCACGTGTGTGCAGGTGTAAGTGCACGCGTGCATGTATGTGTGCATGTGAGTGTGTGCATGCATGTTTGTGTGTGCGTGCACGTGTGTGCGCGTGCATGTACCCACGTGTGCACAGGTGTAAGTGCACGCGTGCGTGTGTGTATGTGTGCGTGTGAGTGTGTGCGCATGCACGTGTGTATGTGTGTGTGCATGTGCGCACGTGGTGCAGAAAGGGATAGAGAGAAAGGAGTGGGAAGGCAGAGGAGGCAGAAGGACAAAGGTGTCTGCCATCACATAATCGGTGCGGAACTGAAGGGAACCTTCCTGCTTATTTTTCCATATAAGGGAAGACATCCTACCGCTTGCTTCCCATTACAGCCTTCATTCCCTTCTCGCTCAGGGGACCCGAAGCACAGGGCTGGCTTGTTGATTGGTTTGAGTTTAATTCATTTGTGTAATATCCCTGTTCAGAACGATGTCTAATTAACACTTTAGTTGGGGGGAATAAAACCTCCCATAATCATTAATGAGCAGGGGGTGGGGGGGCAGCAGCAGTCCGATTCCACCAGGTGGTTTTCTGGCTGCATCTTACACTTGTTTTACTGAGACATGTCTTCGTAATGGGGTCACCGCTCACTTTGGACCAGGACGAGCAGATGGAGCCAAGGTTTAATGACGGGACGCATGATGCTGCGTGATCAGTGCTCACACCTAGTCCTGGGGCCTTGATTCTGGGTGCCAGGTCCCAGAGGGGCACGGGGCCTGACAGCTTCCACCCAGCTGGGCAGGTACTCTCCAAGCCACGGAGGAGATTCCAAGTATGAACCTACTTTCTGGGTTCCTCACTCCCTCCAGGCCTTGTGGGGAGTAATAAGATGTTGGATTTGTTTATGATTTCATAGTCTGCAAAATGACTTTATGAACGTTAATTCACAACTCTGTGGGGACAGAGAATATGAACCCCATTTAATGGATAAGGAAGCTCAGAGGAATTGAGGGACTTGTCCAAGGTCACGAAGCTGAGACATGCCGTGGCCAGGGGTAGAGACACCCAGGTTTTCTGGCTCCAGAACGCTGGTGGCTTCTCGGGGAGCAGATGGCACACAGACCAGAGCTCTCAGAGAGGCCCCCCAGAGCTAAAGCCCCATCAAGGACATAAAGAAGGCCCTGGGACGGTTTGGGTGTCTAGTGGTGGAGAAGCCACATGAAATCCTATGTGCTGGTCTGGACGGCCTGGGGTGGTGGGGGGATCAATAGCTCTGATAAGATTCTCGAGAGATTACGGCCCCCACATCACAGGATGCAGCAACGTGGGGTCCATCTCTGACCACTCCCTGCAGCGGGAAGTGGGGACTGCAAGCTGGGCTTCCATCTGGGCGAGCTCAGGTAAGCCGCTCAACCTCTCTAGGCTTCTGTGTCCATTCCTGAAAAACAGGGATGCTGAGTGCTATCCCGCCTACCACGCAGCGCTTCTGGGAGGCCCAAGATATGGCTGGGAGAGACAGCAGCAGAAAGACTTCACCATTTACCCTTCTGCATTTTTTAAAGTTTGTACCATGTGCATTACATACTAAAAATATAAAATTAAAAATGGAACAAAAAACCCATGACGTCATCAGGTTACAGAGCACTTTGCACATGGTCTCACTTGGTTCTCTGCACAGCCCTGCAAGGTAGAGAGAACTTTCCCAACTGCGCACAAGTGCCCGAGGCTCCTCAGGTGCAGGGAAGTTGCCCGATGTCATCGATGTGACTAAATACGAGGTCTAGGATGAAAACTCCTCTCTCTCCGACGTCAGAGTTGCTGTTTGGCACTCTCTCTCTCTCCCTCCCCTACGTTATAGGTGCTCATAAAAGCTCGGTGTAAGAGAGAAACTGGATGGGTGTTGGAGGACAGCGAATCTTGGGATGTTGCAACAGGACAGCGAGCTCCCCCCCATCATCACCTGAAAATAGGACCCCCATCACCGCCTGCCTCACCACCAACCCAGCAGCGCACTGGCGGCCCGGAGGAGTAAGCACACATAGACACACACGCGTGCACACAAACGGGCTTCGTTATAGCAAGACGGGCAAGACCCAGGATGGCTGCCGGAGACACACCCCCATGATCTGGCGCCGTGGAGCCCTGCCGAGCCAGCCTGGCAAGAGCTGCTCCTTCTGTCCCGCCCCGAAACGCACTGATCCTCCTCGCCCTGCACAGTCTTGTAAATACTTCGCCGCCGGCTCACGTTAGGGTGCTGTTTGCATTCTGCCGCCTACATGCCCTGTCCAGGCTCATCCATGTCAGTGCCTTGGCTGAGACGGTGCCCCCAGAGGGCAAGGGCTGGCCATACGGACCTCTCACACCGCACCTGCACGGAGCCAGACACAATCATGTGCTCAAGAAAGGTTTCAGCAGATGACCACGGAGATAAAAGTCAATTATTCCACTCTGAAGAGAGGTGAGCCCTCCGGGTAGGGTAATGTTTACCAGGCAGCGCCATGCAGGGGAATGCGCGCTGCCACCCGGGCAAAGCGCGAACGTGCATCTGGCTCTCCCCGGCTCGACCCAGCTCCAGAGCAGGAGAGCCCTCTCTCATGGCCAGTCTGTCCACCTGGACGACGGGCACAACAACACCCACTTCACGGGACTGCAGTGAAATCAAGCGAAGGGACTGACAAGTGCTCAGGGAATGGAAAAGTGCTCTAAGTCTGCTGCTCCGGATAAAGGGGAAAGAAATAAAAACAGAGCCAACCCCTAAGATGTCCAAGCATCGGTCACAGGGGTGCAGTGGGGAGGTCACAGGGGTGTAGTCAGGAGGTCATGGGTGTCGTGGGCAGGTCATGGGGTACAGTGGGGAGGTCACGGGGGTGCAGTGGGGAGGTCACAGTGCTGCTCTTTTTGAAGTGGTCTCTGGATTATCATTCCCTCCCTGAGATGCCCCTGCCCTATGAACTCCTGCTAATTCTCCCTGGCGGTCAAGCCCCCTGGGCACCCTGATAAAGGTTATCTGTCCATGCTCGGAGCGCACGGACTCTGTTACTCCAAGGCAATTTAGCATCTCCTGCCTTGCTCTGGGATGATACAAACACCCTAGGACCTACTATGTGCCAAGTGCTTTCGGTGGATCCACACCTCCCCATGGCCCTGTGTCTGGTGACATCATCCCCATTTCGGAGAAAGGCTTGGAGCGGGGTTGTCTGCAGCGCCACCCCCAGGCCGGACTATGTGACTCCAGCCCCAGCAGCTCTGCAAGACTTAGCTGGGAGACTCTGGACAAGCTACTTAACTTCTCTGTGCCTCAGATTCCTCTTGTGTAAAACGGGGATGCCAAAATGCCCATCTCCTACCACAATGTCATTGTGAAGGCCATTGACATGTCACACATAAATGCAAGAACTTGCCCAGGACCTCCTAAGCTGGGGCTACACCCCGATAGCTGTGACTTCTGTCCATTTCTCCAGGGTCTCCCTTCCTTGGAAGTCCCTCTGTACACTGTCCCCATCTGTGACAAGTCCCCGCTGGGTCATCAAGAGCTCCCGGGACACCGGTGCTCCCCTGTCCACCCCCTGTCCTCCAGGGCACCTAGAGGATGCAGGATCGCACGAGCCCTGACAAGTCAGTCCCAGGCCTGCGTGTACTAAACGCCATGTCACCCAGCAGGACGGGAGCAGGGGGACGCTGGGCCCACCCCGTATTTGTTCCCTGTGTGTTTGAGATGAGGAGGCAAAGCATCAACACCAGTCAGGGACCTGGGCGAGGGGAAAGGCCCCAGGGAAGAGCTAGGGAGAAGGAACCCCTGCTGGCAGCTTCTGCCTCTCTTCCTCTTCCTCCTGAGGCCTCTCTAAGAGCCAGCCATGCCAGAGGGCCAAGCGGAGTAGGGCGCCCCCACCACCAGTGTGAGGGAGGACCGCCGGGCTGGGCCGGTCCCCATCTGCCATCCTGCCAGCTCAGCACCCCTCCCACCCCTCCCCTCCACTGCCCTTCTGCTGGGTGAGGGCATTTCTTCAGACCTCCTGACCTCCTCCTGCCTGGGCGGATGGACGCGTAATGAGCGGCTTCTCCTGGGGTGGGGGGTGAGAGGAGAGCAGGACTCCCCAGGTCCCTGCTGCCTCCGCTCTCTCCTCCAGCTCCTTTGTCCCATCTCTCTGTCCCCAAGCTCACCTTGTTCCCCGTTTGCTTCTGGGGCCCCTCTGGGCCACACCTCCCTCCTCATTGTGCCATCATCCTGTCCTCACCCTTCCCTTCCTTGGCCCCCCAAGACCAGCTTCCCGAGGTCCCCCATGCCTCTCCTTGTTTCCCGACCTCCTTCTCTGGGCCACCTGTCCTGCTTGCTCCTCCCAGCCGCTGTCCCTGGCCCCAGAGCCCTCAGCCCCTGTCTTACTTGCTCCTTCTGCTCCCCCTACCCTCCAGCTCCCCTTTCTTGGCCCAGCCCCAGATTTCTCTCTCCTTTTCCTACCTGTTCCCTTCGCTGGTTCTCCTCCTCCTCCTTCCCCTCCCGATTGGCACCTCCACCCAGGGAAAGACCTGTGTCCTCTGAGGGATTTGTGTGCGGTCAGTTCCCTTCTGGGGGGGAGGAGAGAATGGGTAATGTGGGGAGGATGCTGGTGAGTCTTCCTAACCTCATGCGCCACGGAGCTCACGACCACAGTGAGTCCCGTCCACGAAACCCAGGGGCGGGGAAGAGCCTGCGGGGTCAGGGCCAGGGACGAGGAACCAGGATGCCTTCCCCACACAGAGGGGGCGGGAGTTACGGTGGGTCACCTCGGGGATCGGCCCTCTGCCTGCCACGCCTGGGCTGCCCACAGTGGAGGAAGTCGGAGGCAGGTCCCTTTTTTAGGTCTGGCTTCCTTAACTTAAGGCAAGCAGCTCCAGCCTTTGAGGAGTCCTGCCACACCACCCTCTGCTTCTAAAAATGCAGATGGAGGCCAGTGCTTTACTTCTGAGGTCAGGGTGGACCCCGCCGGGCGGGTGGGGAACACATGCCTTACAGAAAACATCCGATTCCCTCCGCCAGGTCGGTTTCCAGGTCCCCTCTATAAACCATGATGCCTTCCAGTACCGTCTTCTAGCCCTGGGTCCAGAGGCCGCCCCATATTCATCCTCCAGCTCTATCAGTTCCTACACTGCGCACTCACAGGATCTGTTCAAAATCCTCTGTCTGCATGTACTCCCTCCCGCCACGCGTCCCTAACCCCATTTCTCCCAGATGATGCTACACACAGCAGGGGTGCCTTTCCTAGCACAAGAACTTAATGTCTCCAACACTGACATTGCACTTCCTCCAGGAAGCCTTCCTGGATTGATTCTATCTTAAAGACGGAGAGAAATTTTTTAAGTTAAGTGTGAGGGCACTGAGAGCCAGAGCGGTTTAGTGCATTGCCTCATGCAGACGGAGTATGAACGGCAGCGCTGGGAGAAGTTGCTCTCCCCGAACCCCTCCCCCTGTGCTCTTTCCCTCGAGGCAGAAGGGAGAACTGAAGGTCCAGTCTGGTGGTCGGGGATTTCCAGAACTATGCCGCTCAGTCTGGATCCCCAAATACCTTTCCCTGTAGTCACTCTCTTCCTATGTCTGATACGGGTGTTGTTGGTCTCCAATAAAAACTTATTTAACTGTGCACCCTGGAAGTGGTACCCCTACCGTGCTCCCCGTCTCAGCACCCAGCAGCACCTGGCACTCCATAAATGCTTGTTGAACCAAACCTATGAACCTAACGGCAATGAGAGCATTCCATTGCATGCCTAAAGCTGCAGGGTCCTCACCCTCAGTTAGAAGGCCACGGGGTCTTTTGTAGCTGAGGGCCACAGAGCAGAACCCTACCCCCCCCCCATGTCAGCCCTCCCGCCACGCCCCACCATGCACCGCCCCCGGGGGCATGACTTGAACTTCTCGCCCTTTCCACTGTGGAGAGAGCAAGGCACAGCCTCCCAGGCTGAGGACTGCCATCCTCAGCCCTTTTCATGACTATGGGCCAAGCCCGTGGAGAGAAGAGAGCAGGAGCTCCACAGGCTCCACGGAGAACTGTGGAAGGCACCCGTGGACCCAGACGTCTCCTAGGGTGGCCGCTCCTGGGTCCTCCTGGCCCCTCCTGGACCAAATCCTAGCTCACGCCCGCAGCGGGTACACGCAGGTGAGAGTCCACGGAGGAGGAAGCGAGCTGGACACGGCCCATGCACTTTAGCAGAAGCACTTCTACTGTCCGCACACAGGAATCCAGATGTGGACAGGCGAGGGAGGGGCCTGCAGAGCAGTGCTTGCCTGAACACTTGGGCCTTCTCCCTTCCTGCTGATGCAGCTGTTGTGAAATCTGCGCCTGCGTGGAGGGTTTCGGGAGGCTGGCGGAGGATCTGGGGCAAGCCCCAGCTTCTGACCATGGCGGGGGCGGGACAGGCGGGGGGGGGGCGGGCGGGGCGGGGCAGCACCTCTAGAGTAGAGCTCCTGGGGCTCGTGAAAATCCACTCTATCCCCAGGGGAGCCCCTCAGGCACTAGGTGCAAATTTAACAGGGAAACTGAGGTCCAGGAATGCGGGTGATCCTTGGCGGTCCTGGGAGTTAGGAATCAGCCGTGTGGCATTGGGCAGGATCCATGGGACAAACCCTTCCTGCCCCAGAACACAGGGAGTGTTCAGCGCAAGTTAGATGACCGAGAAGAGACATTTCTGAGACTCCCTTCCCTCCAGATACTGATCATGTTTTCTACGCGCTCTATGGTCTCATCGTGATGATAAGGCCCCTTCAGCATCCTTCCTGCTTTGTGCCTGCCTCACTTGCAAATGCCCAGAAATCTGCACGCAGCCTCTCAAACTTCACCATGTTGGCCACTCCTCAAGAACCCACAACAGCCGCCCACTGCGAGCCCAGGTGCACAGGGCTCCCCACCACGCCCCTCCCTGCCGCTGCACCCACCTACACGTGGGGGTGCTTTCTTTCTCCAACCCCCTCCCCCCCGCAATCCACCCGCCACGTCCCCTCCTTCTGAGCCCTGCTCCAGACCCACACCTTAAGGAAGCCTGACCAAACCAGCGTCATCTGTAACCACACCCCGTATCATTTCCTGCCCCATCAGTACTTCACGCCTCAGGTTGCATTATTTTTATCCGCAGCTGCTTATATACATATCCTAGTAAGTACAGGCAGAATTTACCCCTGAAACCCTACAAGGGAACAGAAGGGACCAGGCCAACCTCTTTCATAAAGCCCCCTGCAGCTGCCACACCCACACAGCCTCAGGGGGCCTCCCCCTCCGTCCCCCAGGTAAGGGAGGAAGGTGAAAACAGGATAATTTTACATAGAAACACAAAAAGCCACAGCTGAAATGAGCCTCTGCTTTTACCTACCCCAACTTCCTCATGTTAGGGGAGACTGAGGCCCAGAGAGGCTAAGCAACTTGCTCCAAGCCACACAGCTCATTTAGCAGTCAGGAAGGACACCCAGGTGAGGGAAATGCCCCGTGCACCCCGATCCTTTTCCCAGCTGAAGGGAATGAGCCAAACCCAGGAGTCATCTCAACCCTGTGGGGCCAGCAGAATTCTGTTATTGGGGCAGAATCTGCACTAAAGTTCAGGAAGAGACCTGTCCTGGTCTCCCAGAAGAGAGGTGTGGTGACAGAAGGGGGCACACAGGTCTGAGGAAGAAGTGAAGAGATTCTGTAATCCGACCTCAAGAAAGTTTAACAGTCCTGGAATGAAATCCAGATACAGCATTTTGGTGGAGATGCTTCCTGGAGGCCAGCCCACCGGGCCATTTTTAGGTATCCGCTGAGGGCGGATCCCCTCCCGCCCCCAAGCCAGTGTTCTGTGTGCATCCCAGGCGCTCAGCCTCTGAGCAGAAAGAATCCCATGGGCTTCCTCCTCCAGCCCAGGAAACCCAACTGCCCTTTAGGGCGGCCCCATCCTCAATTATGGTGAAAACACTCCCGTCTCGGCCCCTCTCCGTACCTCTGAGGAAAAGCAGTGGTGTAGATAATGTAGAAGTCATTTCTTCGGGCTTTAGAAAGCATGATAATGAATTTTTAGCAGCACCTAATTATGTCCTACTGAAGATAATATTAAATCGCTGTCTGCATTCTCTGAGCAGGTATTAAGTGATAGTATGAGAAGTGGTTAGCTGGGAGAGGAACCACCTCGGAATTAAACCTTCCTTACCAGGACCTGCCAAGTGAATGAACCTTGCTGAGCTAGCTGGGACGGCGGTCCTGCAAGCACTGTGTGTGCGTGTGCATGTGGTGTGTGCGTGTGAGTCTGCACACACGTATGTGTGAGTGTGTGTATGCACGTGTGTGGTGTGTATGTGTAAGTACGTATGTGTGTGAGCAGTGTAAGTCCATGCACACTTGTGTGCGCTTGTGTGTGGTCTGTGTGAGCACGTGTGTGAGTGCGCACACGTGTGTGGTGTGTATGTGTAAGTACGTGTGTGAGCGGTGTAAGTCCATGCACACGTGTGTGCGCTTGTGTGTGGTCTGTGTGAGCACGTGTGTGAGTGCACGCACGTGTGTGAGTGCGCGCACGTGTGTGAGTGCATGCACGTGTGTGGTGTGTATGTGTAAGTACGTATGTGTGTGAGCGGTGTAAGTCCATGCACACGTGTGTGCGCTTGTGTGTGGTCTGTGTGAGCACGTGTGTGAGTGTGCGCACGTGTGTGAGTGCGCGCACGTGTGTGGTGTGTATGTGTAAGTACGTATGTGTGTGAGCGGTGTAAGTCCATGCACACATGTGTGCGCTTGTGTGTGGTGTGTGTGAGCACGTGAGTGCGCACACGTGTGTGGCGTATGCATGCAAGCGCACGTGTGTGTGTGTGTGGTGTATGTGCATGTGTGTGTGCGTGTGCTTGTGTGTGGTGTGTGCATGCATGTGACTGTGTGGTGTGCGCCCGTGTGGACTCACTGGGTGGCAGGCCCTGGGCCACATGCAGTCCTGGGGGGTGGGTGCGGGCAGAGGGAAGACAGACTCAGTCCCTCCCCTCCATGGGTGTTCAGTCTGGCAGGAGAGGCCGTGGTAAACGAGCCCCTGTGATCAAGACGGAATGTAGGGACCACGTTGAATTTTAGGCTGTTTCCTTGGGAAGCCCAAAGGAAAGAATCGTTTATTTGGGGGGCGCAGGGGACACAACCTTAAAAGAGAGGCACTGAAAGTGCACTCAGGGCAAATGTCGGTTTCAGAGGAGGAAGGATCGGAAAAGGGGTCCCTGGGGACCCTGAACTACCCGAGCTGAGGGAGCATGGAGATGAGAAAAGGCAGGGGCTGTTCGGGGGACAGTGAGGGGACACGTGGACCCCCACTGGGGGGAGGTCTGGCCCATGTCCCCCTTAGAGCCAAAGGAAACACAAGGCAAATCCCAGGACCCCTTCCCACATGCCCCCTGCTCAGCCATGGTTCAGACTCTGGCGTAGGTCCTTCTGCTGGTCATTCCTCGGAGCTATAGCTCCCCAGGAAATCCCTGCCCCAGCCCCAGCTGCCCATCTGTGACCCCAGACTCAGTCCGCCAAGAGCCACCTTCTCCGGGACACCTGGACCAGGCCTTTCTTTACAGGGACTGAGAGCTTTGGGGCCTCCCTTTCGGCCCTTCTCACTAGCTGCTGCTTTAAAAACTGCAGGGAAGGAAGACAGAGAGGAGGCCGCCCTCCCTGCCTCTTTCCTCGCTCTGCTCTGCGGTTACGCTCGGCAATGATCCCACAGGCCTGGAATCTGAGGAATTTCCTGCCCGTGCTCCCTGGAAGAGCTGAGAGAGACCCAGCAATTAGGCCTGGAGTTTCCACTCCTGCCTCCCTCCACCCCAGCTGGCTCCCAGGGGCCGGCCCACTGCGGCCGGGGGCGTGTCTGGGGCCCCAACAGTCCACACTTAAGGCCGCCCCTCAACCACCCTGCCCTCACCCCCCCCGCCCCGCCAGCCACCCAGAGCCTCTGCCAAAATGGGCCACACCCTTTCCTCTGCCCTCCGAGATCCAGTAATAGTGCTGGACACACACCGGGTGGCTCCTTCCTCATCTGCATCTGTCTCGGGGTAATTCAATCCTTTCTTTTTTTTTTTTCTTTTTTTACTTTCTTTTCCTTTCTTCCAACCCAGGAGCCACTACCACAGGGCGCCTGGGCTCTTTCTTCCTTCCCCGTCTGGCCTGTTTCTCTCCCCTCCCCCACCCCTGCCCAGTCTTTCCCTCCCTCCCTCTCTCCCTCTTTCTCCTTTGCTTACATGTTCCTCATTATGCACTGACTTGATCTGTGCCCTTGTCCCAGGCCCCACTCTCTGCAGGCTGAGAGTCAGACCTGCTCCCCGGCAGCATGTCGGTCGCTGGAACTTCCAGATCACAGGGTGGAAGATCTGGGCTCCTGGTTTTTTTTGGTTCAAGCCAGAGAGTAGGGACCGGAATGGGGAAGATGCTCCCAGGTCGTTTGAATGAACCCTTATGTGACCTCCTAATGCAGCCGCCTGGGCAACAGAAGATTTCTCCTCCTAATTACGTTTTGTTCAGGCTGATATTAAAATCCGTTCATACTCCCCCATCGCACATCAATCGATGGCTGGATACCAGATGCCAGGGCACGAGCAGCCTGGGATGTAAACACTTGCCGCAGATGGTTCTGGTGCGGGCCAGCCTCCGGGGGCGGGGGGGCGGGCAGCCATTCCTATGGACTCTGTGCATGATGAGTGATGGGTTCCCGGCCCCTCTTGCACTTCTCTCTCGACTCCAGCGTTCCTTCCCTCTCATCCGGGCCTCCAGCTCTGCATTTTCTTCCCCATTCTAGAACCCCTTCATGAACGCCCACGCCACCCTTTGTCTTCATTCTTCCTCAGATCAGCGGACGTTTCTGAATCTTTTCTGCCCAAAGTCGTGGGGAAGTGATGACCCAGTTGTTACCTGGTTTCCACACTTCCCACCTCAGTCCACATAACACACTCAGTTCCCAGGAGGGCACCGCCCCCCCACCCCGGTTCCATGGCAACACTACCCTGTGGCCTCGCCTGGGCTTCCAGCAGCCACGCCAGACCCTTTGGCTGCCACAGCTGGCCCGGCCCTCCCACCCGGCCTCTGGTTCCCTCTCTCGGACAGCAGGGAGGCCAGGCCCAGGGGCACAGCTCTCCCGGCTCAAGGTTTCGGGGCCGGGGCCTCCTCTGCAATCTTCCTGGCTCTGACTCTTGGTAATTCCGACCCAGGGCGAAATTAAAACGGGACTTCCTGCACCTCCCCAGTCCTAGTGTATTTATTCCACGAGCCTCAGAAGGAGACTCTGGTGAAAAAGGAAATCAAAGCTATTCCAATACTTCCATGGGAATGTGCACTATCTCCGCTTTCCTTCAACTGTCAAGATATTTGCCTTTTGAGGTTGAGAGCTGCTACTTGCCAGTTCCCTCTTCCCCCCCCCCCCACATTCCCTTCAAACAAAGCTTTTCTGTCAGGTTTTTGACCCTGATGAAGATTTTTAACTGGAATCCCCCCCCCCCAGTTCTGAAGGATCTTTTGTCTTTTGAGCAAAAGAACTGAGGGATTGGAAAGGCTGCTTTCTTTTTTTCCCCCTTGTAAGTAAAATGGGAAGAATTTTAAAAAGAAAAAAACCTGAAGGATAAAAGAAAAAAACAACATGGAGCTATTTTCTTTCTCAAAAATTTATTTTAATGGAAAACAAGAGAAAGACCTTGAGGAAAAGACAGAAGAGGGGCTGGGAGAAATGCAGAAGCAGGAAGGGGAAAGGAGGCATGTGACAGGGCACTTAGGACGACCATCAGGGGGAGCAGTCAGGACGCCCATCACTGGAACACTAGGAAACCCATCACAGGGAGCACCCGGCACCCATCACCCGGGAGCACTCAGAAGCCCATCACTGGGAGCACTCAGAAACCCACCACTGGGAGCACTCAGCATCCATCACCCGGGAGCACTCGGAAACCCACCACTGGGAGCACCCGGCACCCATCACCTGGGAGCACTCGGAAACCCAACACTGGGAGCACTCAGAAACCCACCACTGGGAGCACTCAGCACCCATCACCCGGGAGCACTCGGAAACCCATCACTGGGAGCACTCAGCACCCATCACCCGGGAGCACTCAGAAATCCATCACTGGGAGCACTCAGCACCCATCACCTGGGAGCACTAGGCACCCATCACTGGGAGCACCTGGCACCCATCACCCGGGAGCACTCGGAAACCCATCACTGGGAGCACGCAGAAACCCACCACCTGGGAGCACTCGGAAACCCATCACTGGGAGCACTCAGCACCCATCACCTGGGAGCACTTAGAAACGTATCACTGGGAGCACTCGGCACCCATCACTGGGAGCACTCAGAAACCCATCACTGGGAGCACTCAGCACCCATCACCCAGGAGCACTCAGAAACCCACCACTGGGAGCACTTGGCACCATCACTGGGAACACTTGGGCACCCATAACCTGGGAGCACTCAGGAACCCATCACTGGGAGCACTAGGCACCATCACTGGGAGCACTTGCGTGCCCATCACCAAGAGGACTTGGGACACCTGTCACCAGCAACACTAGAGCGCCATGTCCATCACTGGGAGGACTTGGGCACCCATCACTGGGAGCACTTGGGTGCCCATCACCAAGAGGACTTGGGACACCTGTCACCAGGAACACTTGGGCGCCATGCCCATGACTGGGAGGACTTGGTCACCTATCACTGGGAGCACTCAGGATGCACATCCCTAGGAGCACTCGGGTGCCCATCATGGGCTGCATGTCTACTGAACAGTTTCTCCCACTTAAAGAGAAGAGAAAGAACTGGAAGCCCACTCTGAGGCAGCAAAAGAGTCCTCCTCTCCATATAGGCACACCACCTCATAGTGCTATCATTCAGTAAATGCTCAATAAATGCAGGGTTGAACAAAACATGCTGTCATGGGTTACTGATGCTGTTTTTCCTTTCCTCCAGGACCAAATGAAAGGTTGGTTGGGAATGAACAGACAAGAGACACAAAGCTCGGGCCCATCTCACCTGATGTGCTTGCGCAAGGCTCACAAACAGAGCTCACATTTTGCCAACCACTTCTTGTCTTACTCTGTTACCTTCCCTGGGCTCGGTTCCTGCCCTGTCTGGCTAGATACAACTGACCCAAAGAAAGGCTATCAGCTCTCAATTACTAGTCCATCAGTTTCTCACTTTAGAGATTATCCATGGAAAAATCTTAATCCCAGGCAGGCTGCTTCCCTCTGCCACCCAGAACGTTTCGGTTGTCAGTCTTGGTGCAAGCAGGGAATTAGACCTCATGTAAATAGCAGTCCAAGTCAGCGCTAATGAGCAAGGCAAATCTGATTATTACCATCATGGTTATCACCATCATTCATTCTAATGTTAAAAATTTTTTTTTAAAGCAGTGGCCGGGTGTTACCCACGGTGAGCCTTCCCCTCCACTGCAACCACTAGAAGTAAATGACATTTACCGATTTAACCCGGGGACTCCAACAGCTCCCCAGAGCCCTGGTCCATCTTGACAGCACCTCGGAAAGGAAGATTACCAACAATTTATATATTTTGTTACTTAGAATAGCAGCTCACAGTTTAGTAGCTGCTCACTTACTATTTGCCGGGCACCATGCTGTATGTTTTATAGATTTTAACTCAATTGATTTATTTGTTCCATAAAAGATTTGGGGCAACATACACAGACATTCAGTCAATGATATAAACAATAAATTTTGAGAAGAAAGTCAGCATTGGGTGAGGTGGGGGTAAATGGGCAAGCAGGGAAAGAGAGATCGGGGTCAAGTTAATAGACTGGATGCTCGCCAGGAGCTCCTGAATGCCCATCAGAGACAAACTGGAAGGCTAGCCTTGAGCTCCTGAGCAGCAAGTGCAAAGAGGACACTTTCAAAATCAGTGACACAAGTTACAGTATTGGTAAAATAAAAACCAACTGATGGCTTAGGAAAAGTACCGCTACAGAACTTTCTCCATGAATCCTCAGGAAAGAACATGGGCAGTGTTCAGCCATGTCCTGGGCAAAATCCCTACCATAAATACAGGTTTCAAGGGTTGCTCCTGAGCATGTTCTTCAGGTAGGCTGGTGGCACGGAGCCAGATGCTCAGCTCAGTGAAAGCAATTCCTGGAGGGGCCAAAGCCGGTCATTCTTGGCTGGCCACTCTCGGAGAGTCTGGCTCAGTGTGAGGATAAAATTTAGAGATGTGGAGGCGCAGATTGGAGGTGGGTCATAACAGCGGGAGGGATAGCGGCATATATGAGACAGGATTCTTGCTACTTAGCTATTTGGGTCCCCAGTTCAGAGTTGTTTTTTGAGATGAGGAAGAAAAGAAGGCCACCTTCTCTGATATTCACCATTTCTGGGGAAGCATCTGAAGGGAGGGAAGGCAGAACTCAAGACTGTTGCCCTGAGGAGGTGGGGCAAGGGGCCAGCCAGCTATTGTGATGTCTGGGGTTGGGGTGAGGTACCTGAGCAAAACTCCCTTAAAAAATACAAAAGTACTTTGGCATTTAAAAAAAAAATTCTACAGAGTACCGAACCCCCAAATATCAGCTTAGCTCCTGGCCATCCGAAGGCTCAGGAAGATGGAGTCCTACAGAAGGGCCCCTACGGAGCATCCAGGTAAGTAGCCCCAGCAAAGCTCCCAGCTACAAGGTACCCCGATGCTGGAGGGAGAGCCTGGGGACCCCAGCATCTCAGACCTGGAGGGCGGTGGTCAGCACAGAGGTCAGCCTGCCAGTGACCTCAGCACCCTTTATGCTGGAGATTGCCCGAGGGAAGAACATCCACACCTCAGGTACCCATCGAGGCATTTGGGGTCCAGAAGTTCTTCCGTGGATCTGACCAAAGCCCTTCTTGCTGATGGCCCTTTCCTCACAGTGCAGGGGAGAAAGCCTGCCCAGCTACTGTCCGGGGGGCTGGACTGAGTGCAAAGGGCGGTCCCCCAGCAGAGGGATGGATGCTGGCGGGAGGGCTGGAGCCCCGAGCCCCTCGGTGAGTGAGGAGGACCCCGAGCCCCTCAGTGAGTGAGGAGGACCAGGCTGGGGCTGGAGTCTCGGCCATCCCCCCACCCGACAATGGGCAGGAGTCTGGAACCTGCAGCCTGTTACTTAATTATCTCTGAATGGTTTTTGTTCCTGGCTTTAAACATTTACCCCTGTTGGGTTTTCACGGCTTCGCCTGGGCCTCTGTCTCCTTTTCTTCGTAGTTGCCATGGCAACGACTCCAGGCGTACAACTGCTCTCTGATTTTAAATAAAAGTTGAGGTTTCTCTCTCTCTTCCCTCCCCCTCCTCCCTCCTCTTTCTCTCTGGGATGGATGAGGTTTCGCTCTCATCCCCGCCCTCCCCTCCACCTTCCTCTCTGCCCTGCGCCCTCCACCCAGCTGCTTCCTTATCATCACCTCTTCTCTCATTTCCTCCTTCCACCTGCCTCCTCCCTGAGCCCTCCCAGACCTTCGGGCTCCAGGCTGGCCCTAATCCCCAGGCTGCCAGGACTGCAGGGGCAGGCACGGAGGGGTGGGGAGGCTGGAGGACAGGGCACATCTGGGGAGCAGGGTCCCCGGTCCTCTCTGGCCTCAGTGAGCAGCAGGCTCCTGCTCTCACCACCCCCTCCCAGCAAGGACCTCTGGGTCTGTGCAGTGGGGAAGTGGAGTGGGAGGTGTGTGTCGAGGGGGCGGGCAGGAACCGTGTTGCAGTGTCTGCTCAGGGCAGCGGGTCACCTTCCCTCCTGAGTCCTGGTTCTCACTGCTAACTTCCAGGGTGGGTTTAAATCAGCGATTTTCAATCGGGAGAAGTCTCTGCAGTTACGGGGCAAGGGGCCATGGGGTGCAGGGCTGCCTGGGACCCTGCCACAGGCTCTGCTTGTATCCGCCGAGGCCGAGCCGTGGCAGGCCTTGCAGCAATCCTACAGCAGCAGATTTGGGTGTTTCCAGAGGAAGCCAGGAGCTCCTTCCACTCCCTGCTGATGGGCTGGCGGGGTGACTGTCCCCTGCTGCCCCTTCGCCAGCCCCAGTCCCGGACAGACGGGCAGGCCACGGCTCAGGGGGACATCTAATCATCTCCGAGACATCTCCCCAAGACAGAGGAGGTCCTTGCCCCCAAGGACTTTGCATTAACTTATACTCATAACTCCAAGCAGGAGGGGCCGACAGGCTTTCTGAGCTCTAGGCTACCATTAGGGAAACGGACTTGTGCGAGGTCACACAGAAAGTCAGAAAGGACGCTGGAACCCGAACGCAGGTCTCCTGACTACAAACCCAGAAGGTTAGGATTCAATTTAACAATAAGAGCTCACAAACACTGTGTGCTTAACGCGTCCCAGATACCTCGCCAAGTGTCCACACAGGTGCCGTGATGCGGTCTGTCCCACCCCCACAAGGCGGACGCACCAGTCTATGGATGGAGTGGTCTAGCTGGTGGGACGCAGCGGGTCCTGGGCTCGGACCGAGCTATCTGAACCCCAGATGCTGAGGAGCCCGCCGGGAGCCTCGGGCACCTCACGCCAGCCCACTGTCTTACAGCCAAATAAACCCCGAACGGGCACAGGATGTGCCCATGAAGAGTGAAGCTGAAAACCCAGGACACCCGGCCCCCGTCTGAGACTAGCTCCAATGTACCCTCGAGCTCCTGCTGTTTGTCATCTCAATGGGGACAGAGGGTGGGGATCCATTTGGAACAAAAGGTCCCAACACCCAAGGGTCAAAATTGGAGGCACAGAGGGAGAAAGAGCTAGTGGTCAGGAGCATGGAAAGAGCTGCTCCGGATGCATTGAGAACTAGAGAACTCGGGGCGCCTGGCTGGCTCAGTCTGTGCAGCCTGCAACTCTTGACCTTGGGGGTCATGAGTTCAAGCCCTACGAGGGGCACGGAGCTAATTTAAAAAGAAAAAATAGAGAAGTCAGAATCAGGGGCCTGGGCTGGGGGTGCTCAGAAAGGAGAAAGAGGCTGAGCAGTGGAGGGACCCAGACTAGGATGAGGAGGCTCAGAGCAGCGTCCTTCCTGCCCCTCCTGCTGCTCCCAGGCTCACTCCAGCTCTGCGTCCCTCACCAGGCGCACAAGATCCCATTTACTCCCTCACCTTAGGACCCACCCTGTCCCCTGGCCAGGGAAAGAGACGAGCTTGGCACCCCTCCAACACCCCAGCGTCCAGGGGCTCCCCGACAACCAGCCCCCATGTGGAGGAGGGGGTCAGACCCATGCCCCCAGAGCAGACCCTGACTCGGCCCAGAGCTCCCGCACAGAGCACGGAGCACAGAGCAGGCCCCCAGGCCCTCCCAGCCTCCCAGTCTCCCAGCCTCCCTGAGCCTCTGGAGCCTCTCCCAGGCTCAGCCCGTCTCTTCACATTGGTTCACAGAGGAGGAAAACAGGCCCAGAAGCTTCTCTGGGGGCCGTGACCCTGGCCGCAGAGGAGGCCCAGGCTTGACTTATGAAAGAGGTTGGGGTTTGTTATTTGTTATTTTTGTTTTGTTTTTAACAAAACATAATCCAGGGCCTTGGGGAACTTGCAATCTGGTGGAAAACTGAAAGGTCAGTGCTTTAAGTGGAGTCTGTGAAATGAGATAAAGGGGAGGTAAGTCAGGAAGGGCCCCCAGAGGAGTTGGTGCAGCGAGGCCTGGGATGCGGGGGCGTCGGGTGCGGCGGGCTGCGGAGCAGGGAAGTGAGGAGAAGCCGGGCAGGAGGCTGCAGGCCCTGTGTTCTGGCTCCTGGGCTCCCAGTCCCTGGCCCTGGTTTTCATTCCTCCCTTCCCCCACAGCCCAGCTCCGGTAGGGCTCTGGGATGATTAAAACCAAAAGAATTTTAAATGTCTGGAATTCACTTTACACCACTAATGCCATTTGGTTATTTTCCCTCTCTCTCCCTCCCTCCTTATAATTTCTCCTCCTGGGAGAGCTGTTTGCTTCACTTCTTTTCTCTGGCCCGGTTTGCTGAGAGGGTTCCCAGTGCCCACCAGACCAGTCTGCTTTCACTGCGGGGAGGGGAGGAGGGGAGGGTGTCTCGGGCAGAGGGGAGGGAGGAGGGAAGGGCGGAGGGGCCTTGATCTCGCTGGCGAAAGTTCCCAGAAAAAGAAAAGAGAAGAAATAGCTTTCAGGGAAAGAAATCTGTCAAATGTTTATGTTCCCACAAGACTCTGCAAAATCTTTTCATAGACCCAAGCTGAAGTTCAGGGCGAAGCCAGAGATGTTTCTTCAGGGAGAAACTCTTACACAGGCCCAGGAGCCCAGGAACACCCCCAGCCCAATCCAGGCCCCCCCCCCTCCCAGAGCAGCTAGACTACTCCCAGGACAGCGGACGTTGTGCGCATGGGTGTGTGGGGGGGTCACGCCCGCTTTCTTGCCCCAAGTCCAGACCGTGTCCTTCTGCCCAGCTCCACCCTGCCGTCCTGGGGTACCCCAGCTCTGGCCCTCTGAACCCAGTACCTCCGCAAACCAGATCGGAGACCCAGGACCTGCCCCCCTCAGGAAGAACCAGCTCTGTTTGTGAACTCCCACAGGATGGCCAAGAGTTGGAAAACCATGCAGCCAGAAAGAATCTCGGAGATCAACCTTCTCATTTTACGATAGAAAACAGGCCCCGGTCACCGGGTCCAAACGGGGCTAACATCCGCAGCTAGACTTGCAAGCCAGTGCTCTTGCCTTCCGGACACAGATGTTCCCACTGTAATGCCCCGGAAGCCAGAGGCCGGGTCAGAAGTGGCAGCCACGTGAGACGTGCCATGTGTAACCCTCGAGGCCACGGGCTCTGCTGCAAGCCGCAGGCCCGGTGGCTGTCTGAGGCCCAGAGGTCCCTGAGGGGGGATCAGCCCTGCCTGGAGCTGGACCCCGAGCTGAAGCAGCCCCAGCCCGAACACACAACTGATCTGCGGAAAGAAAACCCGTCCGGGGACAGAGCGGCCTGGGCTGTCAGGCTCCAAGCACACCCCAGAAGGAGCCGAGGGTAGAAGGTCAAGGAAAGGCCCCCCCCACCAGCTTTGTACACAAGACACCTTGTCTCGTGTGGCTGCCCTGGGCACAGGCCAGGTGCTTTCCTGCGCTGTGGTAATAACACTCGCAGCCGCAGTGAGAGTCGGGCCAGCACTTCGAGCCCCCGTCCCAGGCCAGGGACACGGTCTCACATAGACCACCTGCAAGCTCTTCAAGGTTCCCACTCCCCAAAGAAGAATCAGCGGCTCAAACAGGTTCCATGACAACCCCCAGGTCTCACAACTAGTTAAAGGCAGGGAAAAAAAAAAAAAGAAGGATCCAATTTATTTCATTCTGAAGACCAAGCACATTGGGCCAGGTCAGGAGTTCAACACGGAGAGGGAAAAAGGGATGCTCCCCGGCTCCATCACCTCCCGCAGGACCTGAGGAGTCCCAGGCCAGACGCCGTACAGCAGGGTCAACTCCTCGGTGGCTGAGCCTCTCAAATCCACCCTCCGGACGTGACTCCTCTCTGCTTCTCTCTGGGGCGGAGCTCAAAGAAAGCCTGAGGCCTGCAGGAATGCGAGGGGGCCAGAACGGCGTCTCTGCCTCTCCGAGCCCCGAGCCCCGGCTGTCCTGGGCTCTCACCTGCCGAGGACGGACATCCCGCACAGCGGCCACCCCGCAGGTGTGGACACAGGTTAGGTCTTGTTGCTCATCATTGCCTGGTCATTCCCATGGGATTGAGCTAAGCCCCAGGGTACGTGTCCTGTCCTCCTCGAAACGTAAACTTCCAGGGCCAAGACCTGGGTCCCGCCTGGATGGTGGCCCTGGTCTGCTCTTGCCCATCACCGTCACAGGTTCTCACCCCACGGGCCCCTCGTCCCAGCACAGGCCGGAGGGACTTCACTTGGGACCATCTCGTGCTCCTCACCAAGCTTTCTGCCCAGCAACCCGCGCATCTATCCTGCCACCAGGGCGGGCTGAGGGACCAGCCACGCACAGCTGGGGCAGGTGGGCCTCCCCCAGGGAGCACTGCGGCCTCCCCACCGGGGCGGCGCCTCCTCGGGGCGCGGTGCCCGGCTCCCACAGCTGCCCCAGGCCCCGTCTCTCCTCCCTGGGCCCCATCCCACCCACTGCCCCCCTTCCTCAGCATCTCTCTCCCCTTCCCCCCACCCCTGTGCTGCCGGCTTGGAGCAGGAGGTTATGAAAATGAGCTGCGTGCCCAGGAGACTGTAATTATCTGCTAAGTGTGAAAGCCAGAGTGATTAATTAAGAGATAATAAAAAGGAAAGGAGGGCGAGAGGGGGCCTCGCGGCTTTGCTTTGATGATAGAACCTGAGGTGAGCCCAGCAATTAGGGGAATCTTTATCGAGAGTTAGCTATAATCCACAAATTATCAAGCACCAAGTGCTTCAGGAGCAGGGCACATTTCACTCCTGCCGAGAGACAGACGCACAGACAGGGAAGGACCGCAGGAGGAAGGGGCCGGGAGCCCCGGCTGGGAGGCCGGGAGGAGTGCAGCACCAGCAGCCACAGACCGGCCGCACACACCGTCCCGCGCCAGGCCGCCGGGCAGGCCCTCCCGGACGGCTAGCTTGGAAAGGGCGCTGCCCCCCAACACCACCTCCTGACGCCCTGGCTGCCCGCCGACGGCTCCTCCCGGTGGGAGCACGAGCTACTGCAGCACCCACCCCTCCTGAGGGGCGGCCTGCCCGGGCTGTGGGAGTTCGGCAGCCGCTGGTGTGAACGCCGCAGGGGTCACACCTGACAAGGCGACACCACAGCTCTGAGCTCCCACTGGCCTCGCGCGGACGGGCTCCTCCACGCTCTCCTGCCCTCTGCCCGCCCCTGGGGCCCATCTCTCCTGCCTGCCTTATCACGGGATCCCGCCCTGCCGCCAGTCCTTCCCACCGGGGCCCCTGTCCCCCTTGCCCCTTCCCACTGCGCTTCCAGGGAGCCTTCCTAACGGACCCTCCAGCACCCCTATCTCTTTCTGTCTCTTCCTGTGCAGGTACACAAACAGGATTCAAACCCCTGTTTAGGCAATCTTCGTATGTGTGCAGACCTGGAGGAAGATGGGGAGCCTATCTCTCCTATCCCATAGCAGAAACCACATTTCCTCCCTCAAGTTCAAGTTCAGAGCTATGAGCCTGCGTCCATCTAATGTGGCCCAGCAACCCAGGAAGATCTCCAAAGGCAGACACGAGATCCTTCCTTCTCTGCCCACGCGGAGGTCCCTGGGGATCCCCCAGGGCAAGGCTGGGCTGAGGACACCCCTGTGTGATGCCAAGAGGGAACTACTCCTGCCCTGAAGCTGGAACAGGTCCTCCCTGGGGGGCCGGCCTCCCTTTGCCTTCTCCTCCACGCCCCCCCGGGCAGCCGCTGTCTGGGCCTCCCTCAGCCTGGTCCCCGTGCAGGGGGCAGGAGGGGTCCCCAGGCCGTAGGCTGGAGCCCGTGGGAAGGACGCCAGGCACCCCCAGCCCCCCACTGCTCTGAGCTTCTGGGAGGGGGACCCTGGACAAGTCAGGGCATGGTAGCTCTGTGGCCCCAACTGGGGGACACTGGGAGACCAGTCTTGGTGCTCTGCTGGAACGACAATCTGACCCTGAAGAGACAACCTGCTCTGGCTCACCTGGGGCCTTAGAGGCGCTCCCACTGATGACCTCCCTGGGCTTGCTTCTCTATCAGCAGGAGCTCTGCCTCCAAGTGAGAAGATGAACATACCGGGGAAGACGTCATTTACCCACACATAGAGAACCCTGGACGTTTATTCCGCTGGAACCCCTAATGAGACAGCTTTCTACGCGGGAGCAGGAAGGGTTCGGGATAGATGCCCACGGGAACTTCCCTGGCCTGTAGAGTCCAAAGATGTGCAGGTTCTTAATCATCCCCCCATTTTCATTCCCAACCCAGTCCTCTGCTCCAGAAACATAGCTCCACCTTCTTCTTCATTTACCCTGAAACCCCTCGGATTCATGTGTGCAGTTTGCCCATTCCCGTGCGCATGTGCCATGGCTGAATGTGTGTTGTCCTCTGGGGGAGAGCGGAGGATGAAGGAGAATCGATGGGGATTCCTGCTTCCCCTACTGGATGGGATCCCCTAGACATGAGGCTCAAGCATCACCCAGGGCATCAGGAGAGCTCTGAAGGCGGAGGTCCCCTTCTCTGGCCTGCGGACCGTTCTCCACAGATACAGACGGGAGGGAAAGAGTGGTCAGCTCACCATGTTGGCCGAACAACCATTAGGTCTGCTGAGAAACTGACCTACCCAGAGACGGTCCTCACTGCCCCCCAAACCATGCCCCCAGTAAAGCCTAGGGCCCGTCTTTCTTCCCAAATCACACCATTTGCTCATGACCCAATTTTCAAGCCAAAACCAACAGGGTCAAGGTCCTGGCTAGATCTCTGCCAAATCCCCACCAAACCAAGAGCTGGGTGATGAGGACTTTTTCATAAAAGAAAAAAAAAAAAATGGAGTGGGAATGACCGACTGGCTCAGGCAGGGAGGGGTCCCCACCAACGGCCGGGCTGATTGCTTTTCTGCCGTCCTGGTGAAGACCAGGGCGGAGGGAGGTGGCTGGGGCCTGGCGAGGTGCAGGGCGGGCCCGGGCGGGTCAGTCTGCGGGAGGATGGCAGTGAGGGCTGGCAGGCACTGCCCCACTCCTGCCCACAACCCGCTTCCCTAAAACAAATATATCGAAGAAGCTCCTGAATCCACGACCCATCCAGGCCCCGTTATACGACTAAGCAGGTCGACAAGTGAATTCAGTTACGAGGATTCTATTTTCTGGTGCCTCTCATTAGAATGTGGAAGGCCTATTTCCCCGGGGGGAGAGCTTCCTCTAACACTTCCAAGTGTGGTCCTGGGACCAGCAGCACCAGCAGCATCCCCACCTGCCCCAGACCTTCTCACCCAGAATCTGCACTTCACCAAGACCCCTGAGTGTCTCCTAAGCATGCCGGAGTTTGAGAAGTGTTGCTATGACACACCGAGTTGAAAGCTCCTGGAGAGACAGCGGTTAAGGCGGGGTCACGCTTACGGTGCCCTGGGCGCAGAGTGCTTTTCCAGGCTTACAGCAGAGGTACGGCTCCACTTTGCAGATGCAGAAACTAAGGCTCACGAATCCAAACCAGGGCGTTCTCTGCTGTGCTCCGCGGCCGCCTCAGAACTCCCACCGCACTGCGCCCCGGAGACCACAACCTCAGGAATTACCAACATCACGGTTCACCTCCCCTGGCCCAGTACCAGAGACTTGTCTGTATTTGGACTGTTACTTTCTCTTTGCTCACCCTCAGATCTGCCCCGGACGGAGAGCTGTAAGAAGCAGGTGCTGTGCCATGGTAATAATAACTGATTTACTGAATATCTGTTGTGTTCCAGATTCTATTCCTTGATATACATTCCCCTCTGACTTAGATAGCTACTACTGTCCCCATTTCATGGACCCGAAAACTGAGGCTCCCGGCAGGCGGCCTGGTGGCAACCAGACAGGTGGTCGTCCCACAGACCTTCTGGTAAGGAAGCCCCAGGGCCCTCCAGGGGTCACCCAATTCTAGGGTTGTTTTGCAAGGGCCCCAGTCTGCATGATCTGACCCTGGAGTGAGACCAAGGGCTACATGCACAAACTAAATCCCCTAGCTACAGGCTCTGCGGCCCCCGCTCTCAATTTTCTGCATAAATGGAGGACGGCAGTGGTGCAGATAATCCAGAAGTCATTTCAACTTGGCTTTGCAATGCATTAGATTTTTTTTTTTTTTTTGCAAAGTCAGATTTTCCTTTCTAATTATATTTGGCTCAAACCGACATTAAAATGAGTTTGCATTCCCACTTCCCCCACTGCCTGGTGAGGGGCGACTTCCCCGATGTGTGCGGGGTGACAGACACAGGAGCATAGGGTCCGCATGGCCCAGAGCAGCTGAGGCGGCAGCCCAGGCCGCAGGGGTGTGCGGGGAGAGCGGGCAGGGGGAGGGCGGGGAGGCTGGGCTGCAGGCACAGAGCAGCAGGCCAATTGCTTAGGGCTTGGAATTAAGACCCAGGGGTCCTGAGGAAAGTCCTTCTGGAGAATGAGGGCACCCAGGTGGCGAAACCCTCAACTTCTCCCAGGGGCTTCACCCGCCAGACTGCCCACCCCTGGGTTTCTGCTCCTCCAAAAAATGCCTTCTCTCCCTCCGAGGTCCTCTCTCTGCTCCCATCTGCCCATCTCAGCTTCTTTCCTCCTAATAACCTCCCGGTTAAGCGAATCGAATGGGAAGAAGCAGTTAAAAGCACCTCCTGCCTTGACAATGCTGGGTAATGGAGTGAGCAGGGCCCCAGGCTGTTCCTCGGAGAATTCGGGAAGGAGGGGGAAAAACTCCGCTAAGCTGATTACAAGGACAAAGTTAATTTAGAGATGAACCCCGTTGGGTGGGGTGGGGGTGGGGAGGAGGACGCTGGACACAGGGGTGAGGAGACTTGGGGAAAGTGGGCTTTAGAGAAACAGCCTTTGTTCCTGGAAATCATAATCCTTGGGAGGGACCTTAGCTCACTCCTTCGGATTCCTCGGCTCCTTCCATCCGGAGCAGGGGGCACAATCGGGGATTGTCCAGAGCCGGGATATCTTCAACGGCGCAGCACTGCATTCCAGAGCCTCCGGCGGCAGCCCCTGAGCCTCCCGTCTGTGGAGGTCCCCTCCCCCGGCCGGGCTGGCCTCCCGGGGCTGCGGACTGTTAGACCTCAGCATTTTCCACATTCCTCCCTCACAACCTTGATCCTACAGGACTGTCACTGTGTTTGTCCGTGGACTGAGAGTGCCCCAAGGACAGGGACCACACTTCACTTACCTTTCCATCCCCGGTGCCTAGGACAGAGCCAGGCCCAGCCCCGCCATTAAAACAAGAACACTTGCTTAGTTGGACACAGGCTCCCACCCCGCTGGTGAGAAACTTCTTCAAAGGTTTCCATTTGAAAAAGGAGCTTACGGGCTTATGGAAGTTTAAAAACCTCTAGGCTCCCAGCCCCCAAACACACATACATCTACGGCCACCATAGCCCCGGAGTGACCATGCAGGGACCAAGTCCAGATTGGCCCTCAGATGCAACCCGAGGGCCTCCCTAGAGTCTGGGCAGCCCCCCGACCCCAGGCTCCCAGGGAACAGGCACAAGGGGCCTAGGCTCAGGCCTCCTGACACTGCTCTGCTCTGGGCTCACTCCACAGAGTTCTGGCCCTACACACCTTTGTCTTAAACCTGAGGACTCTCTGCTCATCATCCCAGAGGCTCCCCAACTAAGCCCACAGATCTGAGAACTGCAATTTCTCCTGGGTTTTTTGCTCACTTCTGCCTGGTCAAACCCTGATTATCTGTCTACTTCACCTTGTTGTTTAACTGAAGGGCCACAGATCTCTGCAGCTGCCCCAGCAGATGAGGAGTGTAAGAGAAGGGGACGTTTTGGTGAGGAGTGAAGTAGGGATCATACTTAAACAACGGAACGCCCTGGGTCCACGCTTCCAATGGGACAGTCTCTGGCCTGGCTTTTCAAGCCCTTCCAGGTCTGGTCCCAGTCTCTTCGCCTGTTTCTCCCCAACACAGATCCCCCCCGTGCAACCAGTCTCCACAGACCCCCTGCATTCAGCAGCCACACCTTGGCTCCGGAAGTTCGGCGGGTCTGGTAATACTCTCGCTCTTCCTGCCACATGCACATCCTGTCCATCCTTAGACCCACTTCCTCCACGGAGCCCTTCCTGGCCTCTTCGGCCCACGCCGGCTCCCCTGGCCTGGACACTTCACTCCCAGCACGGCGGCGCCCTGCCCAGCGGTACCAGGAATCCCAGTGCGTGCACATCTTAGCCTCTTGGAGGGGAGGAACCCCCAATATCATGTCATTTTTCAAAATTTTTGCGTAACACCTATCAGAATGTGTTTGATATAGTTGGATTTGAAAAAAAAAAATTAAATCTCCCCATTTTATGGAAGAGGAGGAAGGAGGCCTCCTGAAGCTAAGTAACTGACACTTAAATCATGGCTGGTTTGCAACAGAGGGGTCTGTGGCCCACAGGAGACACACAACACATTTCCACTGAGTGAAGGGACAGAGTGCCTGCTCCTTCCACATGCCTTCCTGCCAGGATGTGCTCCTCACACTGCTTCAGAAGGAGATAAGGAGCAGAGAAGAAAAGCATCCCACAGCCCGGTCCAGAAGGATCTACATCCCTCACCTGGCCTGGGGGGGGGGGGGGGCGACAGCCCCACAGGCACAGGGCACCTGACTCGGGCTCCTGCTGTCCCTTCTCTGTCTCAAAACCCAAGCTGTGTTGCCTTCTGGGAGAACCCCCCCTCCCGCCCCTGATGAAGCCCCAGCACCAGCTAAGGGAATTTGCTAGGGAGTGCTAGAGACTTCCACCCCTGGATTTAAGAGCCTTCATTCTGAGGAGGGTGGTTGGCTGCAAGGCCCATTTATTTCAATACGATCCCAATTTTGTTAAATGGGTTCAAGGAGGGCAGAGAGGAATGAGGCATCAGCCCCCGGAGACTACGGAGGTTAATAAAAATTGCTGGAGAAATTAAATGTGGAGGGAGGGAGGAACTGGGAGCTCCAGGAGCTGATGGA
>NC_138374.1:135713637-135731509 GCF_054177405.1 Leptonychotes weddellii
GTTGGTGGGGTGAGCATGCACGCATGAGGCAGGGTAAGTGTGCGCGCATGAGGCGGGGTGAGTGCAGGCGGGGTGAGTGTGCGCGCGTGCAGGTGGGGTGAGCGTGCAGGCAGGGTGAGTGTGCGGACGGGATGCACTCGTGTGCATCAGCGGGATGAGTGTGCGTGCGTGCAGGCGGGGTGAGTGTGCGTGCGTGCAGGTGGGGTGAGCGTGCAGGCGGGGTGAGTGTGCGCGCGTGCAGGTGGGGTGAGCGTGCAGGCGGGGTGAGTGTGCGCGCGTGCAGGTGGGGTGAGCGTGCAGGGGGGGTGAGTGTGCAGGCGGGCACACACGCAGTGCACGGGGCCTGTGTCCACAGACTTCCATGCGGCAGCAGAAGAGGGGAAATGCTGGTCCAGTGGGGCTTTCTTCTGAGAATCATTCCCCATCCCCACCGCACCTGCGTTCCAGCCCTGGCTCTGTCACTTCCTGGCTGCTTCATCTCTGACAAGCTGCTTATCTTCTTTGGGTCTTCTTTGTCCGTCTATAAAATGAGGATAGTGACTCCTGCCTTTCACAGATGACTGTCAGTATTAAGTTAGTTACTAATACGTACAAAACACAAAGTGCATCCTCCACAAAAACAAATGATCTTCTCCCTCCCTTGAAGTGAGCCCATTCTCTCCCGATCCCCGAGACTGCCTTTCCCTGGCCTCACATTTCAGGATCAAAAACATGGCCGGTGTTTCTCCTCCACCGCTGACCACCCAGCCCCACACGCCCAGCCCTCTCCGGGCCAGAGCCTCCTCCCACAGCCTGCCTAGGAAGATGGCCTGAAGGTGCCGGGAAGAAACCAGGCGGGAGCTGGGAGGTCAGAAGGGCCATGGCTCTCTCAGCTCTGGATGCATGGAGAGGGAGTTCCCTGTCCTCCACGGGGAAACAGCCCCCAGAAATCAGAGAGATTAAGGCACTGGCCCCCAGCTCTTCCCTCCAGTCCAAGTACTACCCTTCGCAAGTCATTTAAGCTCTTATGCTGTTTTCTCATCTACTAAATGGAGAAATCGTAACTATCCAGCCTGCATCATAGGATGGTCATCTATCTCTATTAATTGAGATGGTACATGTGAGAATGTTGAAATGCAGGGCACCACACAAATACACAGTTAGAAACTACGGGTAGAAGAAAGGGGGCTGACGCATTGCAAACCTCCTTCTGCTCACAGACAGGGGCAGGATGCACAGCTCCCACCCACTCTCAATAAAACAAGAGAGCCATCAAAGCGGGGCAAGGAGACGGACAAGGGCCAGGCACCAGGAGCAGCCTGCCCCCCAGCGTGGGGAGGAGGAGAGGAAGACCGCTCTCCCCTCCGAGGCTGCCTCAGCTCCAAGGGAGGCCCGACCCACGTGCGTGCGCCCGTCCCGGAGGTGCCTGGCAGAGTGTGGGCTCTGTAGCCGCACAAAGAGAGTTTTAATCTGGGATCTAACACCCCAGGTATGGCCTTGAACGAGTTAATTAAACTCAGCTTTGGTTTCCTTATCTATAAAATGAGGGGGAAGGATTTACTTCACAAGGCCATTATAAGGAATAAGGGATAATATGAAAAGCACACAGTAGGACTTCAATATGAAGGAATTTTGATGCGCTCCCACAAGCGCTCCTCACCCATGCTTGGCAGCAACGGCATCTCAAAACCCACTAGATCCGGCCCCTGAGCCCCCAGCCTCTGTGTCTGCCAGGAAGGGCCTGGCTTGGAAGTGACCGGCCGCCCCACGCTCGCGCCTTGCCTCTGTGTGATCCTGGCCCCTCCAGGAGTCCGCCTGGTGTGGAGTTCCCAGACGTGTGGTCCACAGACCTGTAAGGCCGTGTTCAAAATCAGAAACAAACACAGGGCTGCAACCCTTTTCATCTGCCAAGTAAAGTCCTTTAAAAAAAAAAAGCCACTTTTGAGCACCATCACACCATCCAAGAAAAACCATCCGATACTAAAAAATGTGGAAAGACAGAATTTCGAAATAAAGGATTGTTTTTAAAATGGGAATGAGTTTACCTTTACGGGATGCTCACTCCCTTTTCTCCCTAGTCCCCTTCCACTCTGGACTGGGAAAGATCTGTCCCAGTCCAGCATCAGTCCCTGGGGGCTTGTGGGGTCCCTGGACAGGGCAGGGGTAGGGGTGCGCGTGTTCGTACAGGCTTTGAGGTCAGTCGGTTCCCACAACCACCAGCAAGATATTTAACCTGTCTAAAACTCAATTCCCCATCCATGAAAGGGGGACAATTACAGAGCTGATCTCAGGGCTTGTTGCAGAGATTAAACTAGAGAATGCATATGAAGTAGTTAGCACGAGGGCACCACAAATGATCTGTGTTATTTCCAGCCTCAGAAATGCGGCCACCTCAGGCTAGTGTCCCCTCCTCACTGCCCGCAAGAGCCCCGGATCCTCCTCCCTGGAGTGCCAGCTTCTTCCACTCTGCTTTCTTCCCAGCCCCAGAGCTTCCGAGATCTCCAGCCCGCAGGGGCTGCTCAGTGTCCCCTCCTGGGCCTTCCGAGACCCAGTCCTCTCCAGGAGAGGTCCCCGAGGAGGCGGAAGGCCAGGACAAGAATCGGAGCAGCTGGAGTGAGAAGACAGAGAAGCATAAAGAAGAGCTGCGAGGAGACACAGACGACCCACCTGCCGCCCCTCCACGTGCAGCCACCAGGTCCTGATGGCAAGCGTTGCTGAGCCCTGCTCCCTGTGCCAGACACCGGTCCATGCACTAGGCACACACAGCACAATGCATTGCCATCCCAGCCCTGGGAGGTGCGATTTCTGTCCTCGCTGCACAGGCGAGCAGAGTGAGGCCCGGCGAAGGCGCACACCTTGCTCAAGCTGACATGACATGTCTACCAAGTGGCCAAGGGGGTGTAACCAGGGAGCGACTAGCCTGGGGCCTCGGAGGTAGACCGTGCCTTTCCCACACTCTAGCGCTTGCATCAAACCAATCAACTGATCAAAGTCAAGGGCACTCACCGAGTGGGCAACACTGGCATCAGAGGCTGAGGGGATGGAGGAGAAATTAAGACCCGGTCCCCAAGGGTACAAAGGCCAGAGGAGCTTCCATCAGAGCACTGGGCTCTCGTGGCAAAGGGTGAGAGCCGGCCAGTGCTGGCTTCCTGGTCCCTGCCCCACCAGAGAACCAGGCAGAGCAAGACAACCATAAGCCAGGGGCCTGGTAACCAGCATAAGGTGGGAGCAAAGGCCTCCACGCCTCCTCCTTCTGATCCGAGACTCTCTGAGGTCCAGGAGCAATGCCAGGCACGGAGCATGGGTTCACAGGCTTCCTTTAGCTCTGAGTGGAAGTAGAGCCCAATCAAGGTCAGAGGGGGACCTGGCGTCCTGATTTCTGCCATGTCTCCCCAGCCTCTTCCCCAGCCTCAAGGCCTGCTCTGGGCTGGGCAGACACAGGTGGGGCATCTGCAGCCCGTGTGCAGCGGGGAGGGGAGAGCAGATCCCAACTACCGATCCTTCCACACTCCCGTTCTCTGCCAGGACAGAGCTGTACTCAGGCCGTCCAATCCTAGGGATTTAGGAGGCTCTTGGCTCTTCCCTTGGCTCCTCAGCCCCCTGCCAAGCCATGGCAGGGGTACCTGGGGACCGCTGGGGGCTGGAGGGACAGATTTTTCTCCTACCCCCACCTCCATCCCCCAGAGGCAGCTCCCGCCCCGAGCCAGCCTGTCATCCCACATTGCTCTGATTAGCTATAATCTTTCTTTTTCAATTTCTCCTCCCAGAGACTGGGGAGCGAAAAAATCTCCCAGAAAATGAATAAATATTTCAATTTTCAGCGCAATCAGTCTGAGGAGCCGGCGCATGATGGAAACGGGGGGAAGGATAATGGTTTTCATTTAGATAAGATACAGAAAATTATTTAGTGAAAAATGAAGATTGATGAAGCCCATTGAAATTCTTTAAAATGCAATTTTTATTTCTCTGCCTGGGCTGAATCTCTCCTTCCCCCCCTCCTCTCTGTTCCCCCTCAATTTGACTGCCTTCTGCCACCTTCTCCCCTCTTCCCCACCACCAGCCTCCCCCCCAACCCCCCCACCATACCCCCTCCCCTATTTCGTCTCCCACTACCCCAGTCCCTGGCCTGGAACTCTTTCTTTTTAAGGATGGAGGCCAAGGAAGGTCACCTACCCTGTGAGTGTCCCAGTCTCCATCCTTGGTCCCTGCTCCTTCCCTCCCTGTTGGCTCCCCAGTCCCTCCCAGGAACCTAGGCTGGACTTCCTCTTCCCTCCCTGTCCATTTTCCCCCTTCCTTTCCTTTGGCACCCCTCCCCCACCCAAATACTCGCACACTCCTTAGGGTCTCGGGTCTTGCTTTCAGCCTCCTGGAAGGCAAGGAGGTGGGAGCTTGACTGACCCGACCCTCGACCCTCCCCCTCCCCAAAGGGAGGAAGGCACACAGCACACTCCTCTCTTTCTGACCGATTCTGTTCCCGATTCAATCCACATGTCTCTCCTGTTTGCTAACTGCAGCTTTTGTTCCTTGAAGCTCATTTTGTTCCATATTGCTGACATGCTGGGGCTGCAGGAAAGGGGCAGACATAAGCTTGCCCCCAACACACGCTGCTACTGAAGCCCCCCCCTCACCCCCCTAGCAGCCAGCTGAACAAAGTCAGAACTTGCGTCCTCTTCCCAACTTTCTGCCAAGCGGCTGCTTGTCCTGCCAACCCCAGGGCCAGGCCTCCTTCCCCAGCACCGCCTCTCACCCCGCTCACACTGGGGATGCGCGCCCTTCCCAGATCTTAAGCCTGTGTTGGGGGGCATGGGTGACTTTACAGGAAAGAAAGATCCAGACCAGCCCCCCACCAACTCAGCCAGGCTTTGCCTTGGGAGCTGGGGAGGGGCCTGGTAAGGAGAGGAGGTGTCGAGCACAACACCCCACCCCTAAACACACACACACACACACACACACACACCCCAGCCCAGGAAGGGAACTAAGAACAGGGCAATACCTGAGGGTGTTCTACCCCAAGTGGACTTCCCTCCACCCAGATTCCGCTCCACCCAAAAGGGGACCACCTCCTCCATGATGTAGTCTGTCCACCTCCGTAGGTGTCTGCCTATATGAACGTCTGTTCAAGTTTCTTTGTTTGCTGGAGGGTTGGTCTCTGTAGAAGGGTTTCAGTGTGTGTGTTGCATCCTTGTAAATGCCCGCCCGCATACATGCACTGTGTCTGGGTGAGTTTTGATGTGTTTGGGTGCATGAACGTGCAAGCCGACGTGGGGGAGGAATCTGTGTTCCTCCGGGTGTCAATGCCTTTGTGTGTATGTGTCTGTCTCCGTTTGGGGATGCTTGTGGGTATATCTGTCTCAGTAGGTGAGTCGTCTGTCTCGGTGTCTATGACTGTTTTTTGGTGTTTGTGTGTCAGCTCCATTTTTGGAAGGGGGCGGCTAGCTCGGCAGGATTAACTCTTCCTTAGAGTGAGACTCAGGAGGCCAGAATGCACACCCACAGAGCCCAGTGCTGGCTGAAGCCTGGGCCCTCTGTTTCCTCAGCTCCCCCCCACAACCCCCAGCCTCAGGATACACTAACGTCCTCATCTCTCTCAACCTCTCCCTCATTTCCCAGCTTCTCCCCTGCCAGTTCCAAATACGCCCCGACATCCACACTTTCCCGCCCCCAAGTGGGATGTGAAGCCCCCCTCCAAGTGCCCCCCTGAATATCCAGCCAGCCCGAAGCTGCCTGTGGAAGTCCGCTCCCCAGCCGGCGCCTCCGCGAGCAGGAGTCCCACCAGAGGCCCCCAGGCAGCCCTCCCCGTTTCCAGAGGGGGCGGCCCAGACAGGCTGGAGCGCCCAACCCCCCCAAACCAGGGGCTAGGCTGGAGTCGGGATTCCCTTCGTGGCATCTTCGGGAGCCGGGTCCCCAGCTTTCCGCGCACCTCCCACCCCAAATCTGAAATCCCACCCTCCTCCAGCCCTCATCACCCCCTCCGCCCCCCCTCCCGCAGGACCCGGGCGTGCGGACTCCCGGCCTCGGCGGGCAGAGGCAGGGAGGGCGCCCGAGGCTCGGGAGGGCGCTGTGTGCGCGTTCGGGTCCCGCGACGGCCCGACCCCAGCGCTCGCGGCCGGGGACAACTTGGGCGCATCCGCGGGAAAGTCGGGCCCGCGCCCGGGGTGGGGGGGGCGGGCTGCCTGCCCGGCGAGGCGCCGAGAGCAGGCGGCGGGGCTTACCTTGGGAGAAAGTGTCGGAGAGAGTGAGGATCCAGACGAGGAGGCTCAGCATGCTGCCCGCCGCCCGCCGCGCCGGGGCTCCGAGTTGGCGACGGAGCGCGGGGCGCGGGCGGGAGGAGGGAGCGGGGCCGGAGCCCGCCCCCGGCCCTGCACACGCGCGTGCACACGCGCACACACACTCGCACGCGCGCACCCCCGCGCGCACAAACTCACTTCCCTGCCCTGCGCTCTCCTGAGCCCTCGGCCCCCAGCCGCGGCCCCCGCCCTCCCCGCCTCCCGGGCCCCCGCGGGACCGCCCTCGCCCCGGCCCGGCCCTCTCCCGCCCGGTGCTGCTGCTCGCCCAGCTCGCGCTCTCCGGGGCTCTTCCGCTCTCCGCTCCTCCGGGCCCTCCCCTCCCCTCCCCTCCCTCCCCGCCCCTCCTGACGTCTCCTCCCCCAGCCCTCCCCCAGCCCTCAGGCCCCCGGCGCGCACGCACACCCCTCGCCGGGACTGAGATGCCCGCGGCGCGGGACCCGGTTTGGGGGGGGGGGCAGGGACCGGCCACCGCGCCCCAGCCGTCACACACACGCAGCTTGGGGCCCGCGCTGCCGAGGGGGCGGCGGGTTGTGGGGGCGGCCGGGCGAGGACCTGCCCCTGGGCCGGGGGATGGCCGTGATGGGGAGGCACTGTGAGAGTGCATGTGTGTGTCTGCGTGTGAGTATGGGGGGAGGGGGGAACGCGGTGGGCAGGTGGTGGGTCTTGGAGTCAAAAAGCACAAAATCCCTGGGTTTTTTTCTTGTTAATCCCACATCCAGAATCTAACCCCTAGATTCCCGAAATTGGGAATTCTCGATGGACTACTGAATGCTGGGGTGGGGATGCGATGTGTGCCTCTCCCCAACTACAAAACCCGGAGCTGGGCACTGGGAGCTGCTTCTCAGAGCCGCCTGGAGCCCCTGCCCGGGCCGCCCCCAGCACACAGTGGGGCTAGGCCAGCTGTCGCAGCCCGCAGCCGGCCGGGAAGGGGCGCAGTGGGCTCCTGCCTTTGTTATCCCGGGTGGTACCGTCCAGGAGGAGAAAGTAGCCAACTCCACGGCTGGGAAGGGCCAAGGGGAGGGCAGCCACGGGAGGATCTCTAAGCACAGAGGAGTTTGAGATCCTTTGGGGTTGAGAGATCTGGGAACTGGGAAGGGAGGGTGTTCCCGGTGAGTGGAATGAGGGCATTCCGTAGGGGTCTCCTTTCCTAAGAGCCCAGCTTGGCCACCAGGCCCCCTCCCAACCCCAACCAGATGCTTCTGCTCACATTGTTGCTGGGAGTGCCAGGAATCGGCGTCCTAGGGGATGAGTTGAGGACAAATCACAGACATTGCAGCGGAATTGCACAACTTTACAGGACTCTGTTGGTCTAGAGAGGTCTCCACTTCTTTCCACCAGATTCTCGGCCTCCTGGGTCCCTAACGCTACCCGCCAAGAATTCTCAATTTCGGCCCCTGAAACGCAGGCGCACGGCTCTCTGGTGCCCCCTGCTGGTGCGAGGCGGTCTCTTCGAGGAACCTGACCCCGGGCTGAACGGTCCAGACACATCTGCACACAACTGGAGGACACAGATCCACAGGCAGAGAAACACACGAGCTCATATTCAGGAGCACACTGTGCACAGCCCGGGAGTCCTTCATACGCTCAAACACACATGTGCACAGGCAAACGCACAGTTTAAAAGTAAAGAGCCATAGCCAACCCAGAGAAATAGGAATATAATCACAAATACATTTGGAGAGCCACACACCAGTGTGCAGACACATAAGGGCTTTTCATTTCTCATTCATTAATCATGCATTCCACAGATATTTCTTTAGGGCCTGCTTGTGCTGCGCTCACAATTCTAGGCCTTGGAGATATAACAATGGAAAAAATTTTTTAAAAAAGAAGGCTAAGTCCCTCTTTCCTAGAGTTCCATTCTGGAGGGGAGGAAGAGACAGTTTTTACTGCCTCTCTCTATTTAAATATATATAAAATATAAACTGTACCAAGTTGCAGTAGACGCTGTGAGAGACAAACAGTAACAAGGGAAAACTGCTCTGCTAAAGCACCATTTGCGCAGGGACCTGAAGGAATTGAGGGATTCAGGTATCTGAGGGGAAAAAACAGCAGGAAGGTGGTAACAGCCAGTGCAAAAGCCCTGAGGTAGAGGTGTTCTTGGAGTATCAGTGAGACTGCCTTTTCTCCTTCTCACTCTGCATAAAGGTGCACAGTAGGGAGGGCCAGGGTGATAGCTATTTAGGACAATGTTGAGAAGAAAAAGTCCAAAAATGAGGGAAGAGAATATTCTTAGCTTAGAGCTTCTTACCCACCTTCTTCCGGCTTCTGTTCAGGTTTGATGGTGATTCTTAGTGTGAGCAGGGACTCGGTTATCAAAACTTATCTCTTTATTACCTTGAAACCCTAGCAGCAGCAGAACGAAACTTCTCAGTTCCTCAACAGCCAAAGCAGTCACCTCACCCATCTTGCCCAGTCCCTTAACTTTCCTTCTGCCTCTCTTTAATCTCAAATCCTCACCAGCTCTGCTCATACGTAGCAAACACACTTCTCCAAAATCCCCTCCACATAAGCCATTCAACATCCCCGATTCTGGAGCTGAAGACCCCAACTCCAGTCAGTGGTCCTCAACACCAGCTGTGTATCATAATCTCCTGAGAAGCTTTTTAAAAATGCCGGTGCCTTGGCCTCACTTCCAAAGACTGTTCTAGAGTGAAGCCCCAAGCACTGGTATTTTTAAACATCTCCCCAGGTAATCCTAATGGGCAGCCAGGGTTGAGAACCACCGAGCTCAGCAAGGCCCTGCTCCCTGGGCATCGCCCCCACAAGCCTGCCTTCATGGGTGCCTGCCTGCCACCCATGGGGGTGCCTGCCCTACCCCCCAGCCGTGTTACTGAGAGCCAGTCCTGCAACATGTCCCCGTGTTACTGAGAGCCAGTCCTGCAACACGTCCCCTCCTGCAACTCCCCAGCCTTTGCTCTGTTCTCCTCTCTCTGGCACCAATGTTCACAATTCTACTTAAATTAACTGAGTCTACTAGAGTCTAATCACATAACTCTCATCAAACTGGGGGCATCCTGGGCCTGAGTCCCCAGTAACCAGTGGATGCTCCCAAAGGCAAAGCCTGTGTCTTTTCCATCAGACCAGACATACCTCCCCAGGACAGAATATCTGCCTCCCCTATCAAACTTGGGGCCCCTTGGGGGCAAGGGCTGTGCATGCCCCCTCAGGCTGCAACTTCCTGAGGGCAAGTTGGGGAGCCCCTCTCCCCGTCAGAGGGACAGCAGAGTTGTTGAGAACACAGCACATGGATCCAGAAACCAACCGGAGGGGATCCTCATCCAGGTTCTGTCCCTTACTTTCTGCATGACCTTGGCAGTTTATTTACCTAACCTCCCAGTCCTTGGTTTCTTCATCTGAAAACAGGGATGGGAGAACTTCCTGTGGGGGGAGGTGTGAGGATTAAGTGGGTCAGTATTCTGCAGCTCTTGGTGCTAGGCACATAGTGAGCAGGAAATGCTAGCTGTGATTATTTTCTCCGTGGGAGCTCCCCAATGCAGGGACTTCCGAACGCTCCTCCTGCTGGAATTGTCTCCGTCCTCATCCTTGGGCACAGGGCCCTGCCCAGACAGAGGTATGCATGCCTGGAGGCAGAGGGAGTAATCCCTGAGGACACCTTCACCCAGAAAAAGGAGAGAAGCAGCCAAAGGTTATATATGGAGTTAAGAGAAATATTAATAATTTTTTGAGCACAAAAGCAAAAAGATCAAGAGGTCAGAGAGTGAGCAGGAAGGCAATTTATGACCATCCGCAGGAGAAGCCACCCTGAGAGACAGAAATGAATTCTTTGTCTCAATGAGGGCTAAGAACAGCAGAACAATTCTATAAATTGTCCTCTTTCCCCCAGAGGGGACGGAGGATTGTGTTCCTGCTGCTTCGCAGAGATGCACGAGAGAAAGGCCAAGATCTTGATTTTCAGCCTGGAAAATAATCCTGGCCACAAAGGAAACCCCGAGTCCCCAGAGCCAGAGGTCATCCTGTGTGCACCCTGCCGCAGAGATTGCAGCCCAGAGTGGTGAGCGAAGCCCTCCCGCTCTCAACTGCCCCCAGCACCCTGACTCTCCCCGTTCCTTCCCCCCTGTCCTGTCTCCCCGCCCCCGTGGCTGCATAAAGCCTTCCAGATATCAGGCCTGGGGCTTTCCTGCTGCTATCCCAGCCCATTTTCCCTTGTTCTCATTCTCCTTAGATGCCCAGCTTTGGGGTCGTACAGGAATGAGAGCAGAGCGCCGGAGGATGGCCTCACTGGCCATGGGGAGAGACTCGATGGGCACCATGAGGGCAGCCGGGGGGCGCAGTAAGAAGAGGGGCCTCAGGGGTCCCGTGGGGAGCTGGACAAGGAGGTCAGGCCCTCGATGGAGCAAGGGTGTCAGCGAACCCCTGAGGGAGCAGTGGAAGGACTAAAGGCTAGACCCCAGAAGGGACTGTCTACTGAGGAGCAGTGTCCACAGTATTTAGGGAGAGGTTTGGACAGGGGGAAGCTGCTTCCAGGCAGGGCTTAGGAAGGATGAGCTTGGCAGACACAGGCTCCCAGGGCGTGTTTCCCATGTGCGAGACTTGAGTGTGAGCAGCGTGTCCCATTCCTTACCACCCATTCAGCCTCAGATCCTAGCTCCGACCTGGGGAGACAATTTGCACTCAATGGACCAGTTACCTCTTAGATGTAAGGAGGATTTCATGGCCTGAGGTCACAGGGATCGGAAGACCCCCTGCTTCAAGTGAGCAGCCCAGCCAAGACCAGCTCAGAGAAAGAGAAGAGGGTATGGGTTCAGGGCCAGGGGAGTGGGCGTGGGCGCAAGGAAGGGAGAGCAGGGAACAGACTCATTAGGAAAAAACGGAAACAGTAATGTGAGCAAAGGCGCAAACACCCAGCCTCAAAGCCAGAAGGGCCTCGACGGCAGGGACTCCAACTCCCCTTTGAGATGGTGAGATGCTCCTTCAAGGCCACAAAGCAAGTCCCAGTGGGGCTGGGGGGGCCAGAGCCCAGGCCTCTGGCCTCTTAGGCCAGGGTTCACCCGTGTATCTTGCTCACTCCCACGCCTGCACCCCAGAACCATCCCAGATGCTTTGTCAGCAGAACCCCTAAAGTCCAAACAGCTCTGACCTCCTGAGTGTAGCTCCAGTGCCCTGTTGGGATCTGAAACAGGGAATCAAGGGAGCAGAAGGTGGGGGATCCCGAGGAGAAAGCGGGGAAGTCCCTCATCTTCCTTTGGCCCTTGGTTTTAGCTTCCTTGGGTCCTACTCCCAAGCCCACCACCTCCAAACCTTTAGCATTCCCCAGGGCTCCTTGGAAGATCTAAACCCCATCGTCAGATCTGTTTATACGGGATGGGGACCCGGGGCTGTGGCTCACGTCTGCATCGGAACTAGACAGCAGATCACGCTGGTAGCTGGGGTCACTGAGGCGGTATTAAGGTCACTGAACATCATAGTAGGTTTAAGGGTAAAGATGAATAAAGTCCATATGAATGGAAATCTAAAGGTGAGGCTTCCTTAACCCTTACTACCTGAGGGGCCGTGAACTTAAAGCACGACCCTTAACAATGTCACGGCAACCCTTGCGGAGGGTTTGGGTCACGATGCGCTCATTCACCCATTCATCCATCTGCTCACCTCGCAGACTCATAGTAAAATCGGACTCTATGGCCAGGCATGAGGCAAAGCCGTCGGGACATGAAGATGAGGAAGGCTCACCCCCTTGTTCTCCAGGAGCCAGTCTTGGGGGAAAGAGAGACAGACAATTAGAGCTGAGCTGGGAGGCGCGGAGAGAGAGAAACACCCGTGTCCTTTACGAGGGCAGAGCAGAAGCAATGGGGAGTTTCCCAGAGTTCCAGTACTGAGAATTCACGTCTCCAGTCAAAGCCAGGAGTTTGCGACTCTGGGCCTCCGTTTCCTGCCAGGTCTGCCTCCCCCCGGACCTCTCTAATAAGGAGTTAGGGGCTCTTCCCTGCAGGTGTCTGCTGAGGGGTTCCCTCGGGCGCATGCCCTGCAAATGCTCCCTGTTTGAGCATGTTCCCTCTGGCTTCCCAGCTTCGTCGGGGCCAGGGACCAGGCCCAGCTGCGCCTGCCAGGCAGGGTCCGGCTGCCGGCTTTGGTGGCGTTTCCTAAATGGACAGATGGAGAATGTTGATTTAACGTCCCTCCAGTGCCTCTGTTCCAGCCTCAGAGACACAGCCAGCAATGAGGCCCCGGCACCACGCCCGCCCCTTTAGGCCATGGCAGGCTCCCCTCCTCCCTTCCCCCACCTTCCTCCAGGCCCATCCCGAAGTCCTCCCCACCGAAAGCACGAGTCTAGGCTTTGGGAAGAGAGCTGGGGAACACAAATCCAGAGGAAAAAGTTGCCCCCCACGAAAAAGAACAAACAACAGAAAGCTGGCTACTCCTTCAGGGCCCTCCTCCCAGGGGGGCCACCAGAGAGGAGGGTGGGCCTGCAGGGGACCGGGCCGGGGAGGGAAGTCATCATCAAGAGCAGTAGGTCCCAGAGATCTCCCGCCAAGCAGCAGCGGGGCACTGTGCCTGGAGGTAAGAGCAAGGTATAGCGTAGACGTGAACACTTGCTAAGAGTCTACAATGCGTCCTCATCACAAAGTAAAATAATAATAAATAAGGGTGTGGGGGGAAACTTTTGGAGGGGATGCATCTGTTTCTGGCATAGACTGTGGTGATGGTTTTATGGATGGACACCCATCTCTAAACTCATCGAATTGTATACATGAAACATATACAGCTTCTTGTGGGTCAGTCCCACCTCAATATGGTCCTGTTCAAACCCAGGAGCTGCTGGCCTGCACCCCTCCATTCCTGCCTCCTCGCCACTCCCACCTCCGTCCCCAGTTCCTGGAAGGCAGGATCCAGTTCCTGCCGTGGGCAGGGTCACCCCCACCAAAGCCCCCAGGGTCTGCTCTCTGCAGCCCCGGGCTTTCTCAAGCTCAAATCTGACCACTTGGCTCCTCGGCTTGTGCCTCCTGGTGGCTCCCACTGCCCTTAGGATCAGACACAGAATCTTCCCCTGGGCTCCCAGAGTGTGCCGGGGCCGGAGCTGCCTTGCCTCCCAGCCCTTGCTCCTTGCCACCCCTCCTGCCCATTACCTTCCGGCTCTCTCCGGAGTCTCAGCTTCTCTGCCCCTCTGGCGCCTGGAACTGGCCACGGGTCTCCGTCACAGCCTCTGCGCTGTTCTCTCACCCACGGCGCTGACTCCCACCAGGCCTACCCCCCTCTCGTGTCTCGTCCCCTAGGCCAAGTCTCCTTCTCCTTCAGGCCTCCCCCTGGATGTGCCTTCTCCAGGGAAGCCTCTCTAATTCCTCCAACAGGTTAGGTCACCTTGTTATTGCCCTCAAGCACCCTGGATTTCCACCAGCAGCATCGATCACACGTGTGATTAGGGATTCAGTGTCTGTCCCCTGCTGACTCCGAAGCTGTCCGTGTGCAGGCCAAGAAGGTGCAGAGATGTCTCTTTTCCAAACTGTGCAAAGGTTGCATTTCACGGAGTAAGGAGCCACAGGGCTGGCAAGTAGACCACAGGAGGAACTTGAGGCATGTGCTGAGTTGTAGGAAATCTTCCTTCCGAGGCACTGGAAGAAGAGGAGCAGAAATGGCATGAAAGTTTATCTCCTCTTGTTCAGCGTGAGCGTGTGGTAGGGAGACACATATTACCTCGGATGTGAGGAAAAAAAAAATCCCAGGGAATGGCGAACCAGGCTATAAATACAGCAGAGCGTCAGGTGACATCACCTGAGCACAGTGCGGCGATTTACGGCCAAGTCACAGGGCCCTAAAGCATGTTTACAACGGTGTAACTCACGAGTAGTCCTCCCTGTCCTCCTGCTCTCCCTCGTTCTCCGGCCGGATGGTGGCCCCATCCCTCGTTATTCTGACGAAACAGCTTGGCTGGGCCGGGCCCCGGCTTTCGGGGGGACTAGCAAGCTCTGAAGAATGGAGCTGTCTCTCCGAAAATGAGCATCCAGAAACTGCCAGTGGTTCCCCTTTTCCTAGGGAATCATAAACACGTACGCCGGGCGCCAAAGACACGCAAAGCCAACCCCTCTCTGGCCTGGACTTACTTGAACTCCATGGGTGGCTTTATTGGTTCCCAGCCTTATCCCTATGCTGCCTGGCCCCTAATCTCCAATTCTTCAGTTTCCCCAAGGAGTACCCAGGTCTCTATCCCCGTACCCTGTTCCTCCTTGCCCTCCACAGGGTGTGACTTTCTGCTGTAAATCTCCAGCCGGAACTCCTCCTCCAAAGCCCAACTCAGACGCAGCACTTTCACTGACCTGCCCCAGGATGGCCTTTCCTGCCCCAGGATGGCATGGCCCTTGCTCCTCTCTTTCCAGTGTCACTGGCTCCCCACTCTGCTCCTGGGGCCACCTGCTTGCGCTTCCAGGCAGGCACATAGATACGTCTCATCTCTGCCTCAAGCGAGGAGCGCCTTCTACGTGTCTGAGATCCTCCCCTAGAGTCTGCTCAGGACCTATCACGGGGAGAAGCTCAGAGAATGGTTTTTCAATCAAACATCCCCTCTGTAAGCCTGGTCCCCCTTGAGCGCCTACAGTGGGTCCAGCACTGTGCTAGAAGCTGTCCCAGCATTCTGTTCAATCCTCACAGTGACACGGAGGACGTCACCCCCATTTCTGGGTAGGGGAACTAAGACCGAGAGTGGTTCGATAGCTTGCCCAAAGGCACACGGCTAGTAAATGTGACCACAGGATTCACAACCGGTATGGCAGACTCTGCCGAGTTTCTTCTGTTCCCGGAGCCCTTGGGCCGTGTGTTCTGCAACCTGGTTCCTATCGAATATCCCAGGATTGGCATTCTCTTCTCAAGGACCCTGTGCACAGCCTGCTGACAGCTGCGTCCTCATCACTCCCCGCAGGTGGGTCCAGGGGGGCTCGCTGAGGTGTTGGGTTATCAAGAACTGCCACTGTGAAAGAAGCAGCCCTGGGTTATTCTAGGGACAGACCCCTCACCGGCCTCAGAGCCCGTGGGGACACGGAGAGGAATAATCACCCAGCAGCCACCCACCCACCCTCACGATGCTGGCTCTCCTCTCCCTTCTCCCCTCCTCTGCTCTGGATCTTCTCCGGTGACCTTACCACCACCTCTGAATGGGAAGAGAAGTGAAGTTGACCTGAGATTCTCCCTATCCCCACCAAACCACCAAATGCTCACCTCAGGGGAAGTGGGAACTAGAAATTACCCCAGGCAGGTGGGGTAGCTGCAGAGATGGTGTGGTTCAGCTCGGCTGGGACCTCAGTCACGGTCTCCTGCAAACAGAAATGTCCCCGAGGGAAGTGGGGGGCAGGTCATGGTGGGAGAAGCGAGTTAGAGCAAAGCAGAAAAATTGTTTGTCTTTTCAGCTCATCTTTAGCGAGATTACCAGCATGGGGCTTAATGCACTGGATAAAATCCAGAATATCTACCAACCAAAGTGATTTCGTTGAAAAATTGCTATGAATATTATTAATAATTTGTATCTCTTCTATTATTGCTCAGATTTGAAAATTGACTAAAAATGATGCCAAGATGCTGTAGGCATTCTCCCCCACTCCACCTTCCCCCATGGGCCACTTGCATCCCCAAAACTGACTGCAGAATCCAGCACAGTCATTTCCCACGCAAAGTGTGAATTGAAGGAAGTTTGCCTTTGGTCTCTCTCTCTTGAATCTTTATATCACAATCCTTAGAGCTCTCCTACTGCTCTAAACTTCCTCTGGTGAATGAGTTTTTACTAAAATGTGAAGGACTCCATATCCTGTCCCCCCTCACCCCTAGCCCCAGGTGTATTTTCAAAGAGAGTCAGGGCTTTAACCAAAGGAACACATTTCTGACAGTGTAATTATGGACACCTTTATACTTGATAGGGAGGCATGGAGGTACGATAGACAGACCTTCTAGAACCCCTAAAATAAAAACTAGCCCAAGAGTGCACAGCCAGAGGTAGACTTAGCATCAAGTTCATGGGGTTCACTTGCTCAGGGCCCTCTAAGGTTCCGGGTGGCATCTGCTGGCATACTCATGCGGCTCTGCCTAAAAGATGCAAGCATAAGATGTTATAACCACAAGCAATGAAGTCTGTTGTTTCTTTTCACTGTGACTTCCCCTCCACCCCACCTTCCTTCATGGCAGGGGGCAAAAAAGCCAGGGGCATGGGGGGTGGGATCTGCTAAGTGGAAACTGAATTGAGAGTCCACTTAGGTTGGATTAAAGTCTTACGTGATGTGGCTCACCATCACTTGCATGTATGATTAGTGCAGGAATGGCTTTCAAGAATGCTCCAAGGGCCACCAAGCTGACTGGTGCAGCATCAGGACATGTCAATGCAGAGACCCAGAGGGCCTGGTGGCAAGAACTTGTCCCCTAGCGCCTGGATCTGGAAGCAGTGTCTGAAACGTATGCTATGAGAAGCTGGTCCATCTCTTCGAAAATGCTTCTTCTAATCACCAGACGTGTAACATTACAAGTGGTGGGTTTGGTTCTCGTTGATGCTTTGTCGACATGGAAGTTCTGCCAGGGATGTGCCTGATGATGCCGCATAGAAATTACACACCACACAAAAATGTTTCCCATCTAATCTTAAATGAAATTGTTAGATAAACATTATTCAGACGTTAAGAAGTGAATTGTAATGCAAAACGCAAATTATTCTGGAGGAGATACTGCATTAAGAGGAAGAGATAGATTTCTTGATAATCCAATTAACGAAGAGGGAGAACTCATATGATTACAGTGGGAAAAGTTTTATATTTCTTGGTGATTTGACAAAGAGCGTAACACTCGCAATAGGGCCACCATGACAGGGGCTATCTGGCTGATAGTGACTGGTGTCCTTCACAACCAGTATTTAAGATTTGTGACAGCGTAAGAGAACTTGAACTGTCCTGAAATCTTACAGCTCAATTATGAAAAACAGTGTATAGTTGTTTTTTTACACATTTGAAAATAATCCCAAGATGATATACAGTATTATCTATAAGCAATTTTAAAGTTGAAAGACATTTTTAAAGACCGTCAATACTAAAAAGATCCATTTTGATCAACCACACTAGAGGAAAACTGAACTATCCTGCTCTTTTGATAAAAAAAAATTCTTAAATCATTATGAAGAATCAAAGGCTGTGCAGCCAAAAAAGTAGAAAAAATATGACATGGTATCTCAGTTACTTTAATTTGCCAACTTTTAAAAATGCATAAGTTGTTACGATTCTTTTTCTCATTTTTAAATACAATTTCACTTTTGTCTCTACTTTTGCATTTATAATTTTGTATGCCTTTTCTTTAAGGGGGTCTCTGCCCCATCCCACCAAACAAGGTAGGCTTCAGATCGCACAAAATTAGATTCACTCTGTCCACAATATGAGTATTTTATTAAGGTGATGATGATAGTGGTGACGGTGATGATGATGGTGATGGTGGTGGTGATGGTGGTGGTGATGACGGTGATGGTGGTGACGGTGATGGTGGTGGTGCTGGTGGTGATGACGGTGATGGTGATGACGGTGATGGTGGTGATGGTGATGGTGGTGGTGATGGTGGTGGTGATGGTGGTGGTGTTGGTGGTGGTGGTGGTGGTGGTGGTGGTGGTGGTGGTGGTGATGGTGGTGGTAATGATG
>NC_138374.1:135732009-135746536 GCF_054177405.1 Leptonychotes weddellii
CAGGAAACCCCAGCCTGAGCACCTTTCTGTGAGGTCACCTCACATTTAGGATAAGAGGGACCCATTACAGCTGACTGCAGCCCTCCTGAACCACAGGCTCCAGGCAAGAGAAGCAAAAGTCTGAATGCGAGCCAGAAGAAGCGTCCGGAGAGCAGGAGGGCCACGGGGGGCCGGGGGGGGGGGGAGGGGGCTGCCTGGGAAGCCGCACAGCAGGGAGAAAGCACAGGTAACGGCCGAGATCCGTGGACTGGCATCTGCGCTGGCCATGCCGTGCACCTGCAGGGGGTTCTTCATCTGTAGAGTGGGGAAAATACAATCACACCCATCTCACGGGGCTGTTTTGAAAATGAAGTGAAAACCATAGCCCTGTGTCAATTCTCAGTAAGTGCTGAACCAGAAATCGGGAAGAGTAGAGAGCGGATTCCTTGCCCCTCACCTCCCTCGACTATTATCTTATGTAACCACGAATTCAGCAGCTGCTCATCGCTGGGAAGCCCAGCACCTGATGACGAAAGGCTGTGCGGTGCCCCAGCCCATTCTGGAAGCTGCAAGCCGTCTTGCCCCTCCAGCTTGGCTCCGGTGACCTTCACAGATGTGGGCTTTGCCTCATTCCCCTGAATGCCTCAGCATCCTCACGAGCTACGTCTTACCCACCAGACTGACGCAGGTCCTGTAGGGAGCCCTGAACTTAGAGTCAGGGGGCTGGCTGTGGTCCAGGCTGGGCCACTCCCTGTGTTATTGTGGGCAAATCTCTTTCTTACTTGGGTCTTAGCTGAGGGTACCTCTGAGTAGGGTGACCGGCCACTCTTGTCTACCCAGCCCTGCTTCTGTTACTTTTATCGGGAAAGCGGAAGATTTTCCAGGAAACCCCTCGAAGACATCTTCGATTTCAGGGTCCAGAACTCAGTCATGTGACTACTTCCAGCAACAACAGAAGCCTTAAGACAAGGAACCGGAGGCTCGGAGCCGACCCACCAGGACCACGTCTCAGCAGAGCAGCAGGTGCAGCCCAGGGCGGCCAGACTCCGTGGCCTCGTCCTTCTGACAGCAGGCTCCTGGGCGCTCCCCCGACCTCGCGCCCTACCCGGACTCTGCAGGCACGCCGAGTACGTGCAGGATCGCTCATTCCTGGACTGATTCGTCTCCCGTTTCTGACTGCTGACAACCTCCACTGTTTGTACGAAACGGCTGTATCCTCAGCATCCTTCCGAATCATGCCCATGCACTAATACAAACGTGCAGAATGCCGATTACATTTACATAAAGAATGGACTCATTTCCCCAGGCTCTCTGGTAGAATCTGCATCCATAGAGAAATGGGTCTATCAACATATGGGTCTTCCGTCCTTTGAGATTATTCAACTTTACTTCTCTATGTTTATAAGTGACAGACTGAGGCCTGGAGGGATGGAAGGACGTATTCAAAGCGCACACAGCGAAGTTAGGCAGTGCCTTTGCTCTGCTCTGCCCAGCAAGAAGGTGCAGCCGGGTGGGCAGTCTTTCCTGAGTGAGAACAGGTAGTTGGCTATCAGATCCGGACACTTTATGTCAGATTTCAACACCTGCTGGTGGACCCCGGTTCGCTGTCTGGGGACTCCGCCTCACTGTGTGGTGAGAAACCCAGCTTGGCTCCGGAATCAGCGGCAGGTGGAATCTCAGTAGTACCAGCAGGGTAGCTAGCTTGAGGGCCTCGGGCAAGCAGTTTAATCCAAGTGTCCACTTCCTCTCCTGCAAAGTGGGAATAATAAGAGTACCTTGTACAACTGTGAGGAGTAAGCGGACGCTCTGCGTACAGTGATGGAGAACATGGTAAACACACAGCCCCGACTGGACATTCGTTCAATGGCGGGCCGTGACATTCCTGCTGCCGTCATGACCAGACCACCAGACCGCGGCGTGCTGAAGTGGGGTGCTCAACGTGCCCACTTCCCAGCATCTTCCCCATCCTTGCTCAGGGGGAGCTCTGCAGCTCCAAAGGGTCCCAGCTGTCTGGGGTTTGGGTTTGCCCCGCTCCTGTCTCTTCTGACACAGGGTCCGCCTGCGAGTGCCCTCCCAGGCCTCCTAGAATCTTCTGCTTGGCTCAAACAAGCAGCTTGTTGGGGTCCGGGGGCTGGCCTGCCAGAATGCCCTGGCATTTTGCTCTTGAACTGGTGACCCCTCATTATCCCCGGGTGGGGGCTGTCTGCACTCAGCTGGCGGGTCACAGAGCCTGGGGATGAGCTGCCAGGGAAAGAGGCTGGCCACCGCCTCCCGTGCCGTGCTCCGTGGTGTGCTGGAGCTGGACGCAGCTGCTTGGTGAATAGCCAGGAACTTGGCGAGCCACTGGCAAAACTATTGGTAGTTTGGAATCAACTGTGGCTGGAGTGTTTGCACCATGGAAGCTGGCAAACGCTACTCAGAACTTCATCTTCTGCAGACACTGGTTTTACCAGCTCACCGCTGAGCAAATCCTTCTAAAACTCGCTCGCTGGTGGGGAGGCTATAGGATTCTGACCTAGACATTTTGGTTAACATGTCTGTATTTTTAGTAAATTAATTCTTTAAATTAGAGAGTAACACAAGGCTGTTATGAAACCTTTGAATAACTTAAGATGAGTGAAAACAGGTCTCGCTCCCTTTACCCCTCCGGGTGCAGAGGTACCCACTCTCCCGTTGTGTCTCTCCAGAGCTCCCTTGTGCATAGAGAAGAGCAGCTGCTGGTTTAGAAACAGGCTGAGCTTGAAGCAGGACACCACCTCATCTTCCTCCCACCTCTGCTACTGCGACCCGTCGTGCTCTGCAGGCTCTCTGACCTGTCCCCGAGGCCTGGGCAGGTGTGGGCCTTGGGCAGACACAACAGCTTTCTGGTCACTTCCAGGCATTGAAAAAATGCTCTTGTCCAGTTCAGCTTAAACTTAAAGGTCACATCCAGTTCAAAGCTTCTCTTGTCCCCCAGTAGAGCCCTGACCTGTGGCTCAGAAGCCAGTAGTGAGCAAGGGGTGATTCGTCCCCCCTCAGTCCCCATCTCCTTGGACGGAGGAAGGGGGTGACGTTCTTCTCACTTCGCGGCTGCTTTGCAGTTGTCTCTGGCTGAGGCTGATCTATACGTCCTCGGCTATGGCAGCAAGTTCTTGGGGGTCTGTCATAGCAGGGCCCTCACTGTGCAGTTTCCTGCTGGCTGGTTTCTGGGGACCCCTACTCCACTCCTGCCCCTCCAGATACTGGTGCAGTCCCTTGGCCCTGGCGGGCAGCCTTCTTGGGTAGGAGCTCATCAAACTGGTTCCAGTAGGGTGACTTTCCATAGCGTCTACTGGGCTCCTAGGAAACCAGAGGAAACATTCTGGCCCCACTGCATGGCAGAGATGTGGCCTGCCCACCGCCGGCCCCTCTCCTGGATTCCCCACCCACCCCTCATCCAGCCCCAGCCAGCAGGGAGCGGGGAGCAGTCATTCTCCTGGGGCGCTGGCATGTTTAGGCTGTGTGCACCCAGGCAAGCCTGCGAGGGGCCACGTTCAGCCAGTGTTCAGCTAGGGAGTGAGTAGCCAGGCTCCCTGTCCTGGGTTGCCCCCAATCCTTGTGAGTTATCCTCTTGGACCTGTCATTTGTTGGCTTGTTTTGGGGGAAAGAAAAGCATCACAGGAGCCTGCTCATATGAGTAACCTCAAACTCCGGGTCAGGCGCTGGTCTTTTCCTTTCTAGGCTGCGGCCAGGCAGGTGTGACTGGCTACAGGGCAGGTGTGGGCTGTCTCTGGGCAGGTGTGACTGGCTACAGGGCAAGTTTTGCGATCTTCTCCTCAGTTCAGCAAACCAAGTTGGCACCACCTCTTAGAATGTAGGGTCTTAACCACCTACTGTTTTCAGCTCTGGGGCTCAAGCTGAAACTTAAAGACTACATCTATCATTTAATTAAGCAAATGGGATTATTCTAGACATATTGTTCTGCCATTTGCTTTTCTTTCTCGGCAAAACATTATATCTTGGGCACATTTCTTTGTCATTACATACAGATCTACTATTTTTTTAAGTGCATTTTATTTTTCTTCACACATTTCTCTTTTTGTTCTCTTGTGTGAGTGACCATCTCATAAATCAGTGTTTTTAGACCTGCCTCGTATAGCAAACAGTGCTGCTGCTTCTTCCTTTTAAGATTTTGCATTTCTTTATTGCTGTTGAGTGTCTTAAGAAAGGCTGGGGGACTTGAACGTGCCAGTGTTCCTTATCCTGTAGTGGGATAAACCTCTTTATCCCAAGCAGCACAAATATTTAGGAGGGGTTGGTTATGTCACTGTATTGATGCCTGGTGAAGTATTTTATGAGTCCCCTAGTGGACATTTCACTGTTTCTGGTTCTTCCTTATTACGGACAATGTTACACTGAACATCCATCTTATATTCTTACGTAGCAACTCACTGGTTTTCAGTAAGCCCAAGGCATCATAACAGCAGACCTTTCCCTTAGAACACTTTTTCAGAAACCTCATTCAACCAGAAGGCAGCCAGAAGGCTGGGACCAGGGCACAAGGGTCCTGGAAAGGACCCTTGAATGATCTTGAATCAGTTAACTTGCCCTTTTAGCAGGATTCTGTTTGAGTGGCACCTGATGGGCTTGGAGTGCAAGCCATGGTCCGCTGACCTGAGGCCTAAACGAGGAATGTGGCATTGAGCACCCAGCACCAGGCACGTAGCAGGTGCTCCATGTTTGTTTACCCTGAAGCGCGTGAACCACCCTTGTGTAATGGCAGGAAGCCCAGACACAGCTGTGCACATAACTAATCGGACGGACGTCATCGTGCCTTGCAGACCGGGCTCAGTTTCAGCTCAGTGACACTGGTCGCTGAGTTAGGTCTCCACAGCTCAGCACACCTGGTGTGACTGTGGGACCCGGTGAATGAGCCCTCAGGGCACAAGGGAGGTGGGAACCACACAAAATGTGACTGAATGTTACTGTTCGAGCCAATCTCTGGACCAAGTCACATTTCAAGAAACCGAAGGCTGCTAGAACAATGCAGTTAAAGCATCTCAAATGTCAACCAGGAGGCGTGTGTCCTTCCAGGGCGGCCTCCTTCAGTGTCTCCTTTGCCAGGCGCTGGCTCCAGAACTCCTTCCTTCCTGCTCTCTCTTCTCCACAGCTCCCCCCTTCTGCCCGCGTCCACGGGGCAATCCCGTGCTCTTCTCTGCCCTGTCAGGCCTCTCCTGACTGTGGGTTCTCCCTGGCGGATCACACACACACACACACACACACACACACACCCCTGCAGGCCCACGACCTTCCTGCTGCACCTTCTGTCCTGGGAGGCAGAGTTCACGCTGCTCACACTCACTAGGGCAGCTTTTCTCACTGTGGGCGCCTTGCGAATTCTAGGGACTAAAATTCCCCATCGCTTTACACGACGGAGCATGAACAGTGACAACACCTTCGCCTGGCCGTCACACGCCGCCTGCCGCGTCAGCCCGGGTGGCAAAGGCTGTCGCTCTCTACAAGAACCAGGCACACAGAAAGGCAACGTCTCTGGGCGTCCTGACGCAGTGCTGGGGCCACGGCTCCTTGGCGTCCCCTCCCGGACCAGCAGTGCTCCTGCTGTGCTCGCCGGCCGTGGCTGCCTGGGGGCGGGCACACGGGCTCCGCGCTACACGGGGTCCTGGAGGGGCTGCTGCGGGCGGCTGTCCACTAACCGCACTCTCCGGGGGGGGGTGTCCTGAGGGGAGAGCTGGCAGCGCATCACCTCGTGGCTGTCACAGGTCTCCTCCAACCCCCGCCAGCGCGCGGGGCGGCCGGGAGCCCTGCCCACCCCCGCGGCATACGATGCACCTTCGGCAGCTGCCTGCGAGCCTCCGTTCGCGGGAGACCCCTGCAGCCCCTCTGGCCAGCAGGCCGTCGTTTCTGGGGACAACGAGCCTCAACACCAGGTGATGCAGTCTGTGCGGGGGGCCTTTCTACACCGACCGGAGGAGGGGAGGAGCCGGCGGGGACTGCGAGGCCCGGGGGCACCTGAGCTGGGGGAGACACAGGGTCCTCACGGCTCAGCGCCCTCCGCTCGCTCCTGGCTCCGCCCGAGACGGTCTGCGCTGCTCGCAGCCGCAGGGGAGAAGCGGCGCTGGCCGACCCCTTCTCAGCTGTGCCTGCAACCCCGAGGGGTCCGCTCGGCAAGCGCCTGTCCGTGTCAGCAGGGGGCACTCTCTCCCCACAGGCTGGGCTCTGTCTCCGGTGCGGGGGTGGGGGGGGTGGGGGGGGTGGAGTTGGGGCTCAGGGGCTCCACTGGCAGAGGGAAGAGCCCACCTGGCCCTTCTCTCAGACAGAGGGACAGGGTGCCTTACTCAGGCCGGGCTGCCGGCCACCTGGGCAGGAGCCGCCCCGGCCGTGCACTCCCCGCAGCTGGCGTGACACGTGTTCCCTCACGCGGACGGCGTGCCGTCCCTGTGTCTGCACCCTCCTGGCTGGGGTCCCGAGGAGACGGGTGAGGAGGCAGGGTGTGGGGAAGCAGGCAGTGGGATGCGAAGAGACCCAGGGCCGCCGCTTCCTGTGTGATCCTGGCAATTTACCTAATCCCTCTGGGCTGCGTGGTCTTCCCAAGCGGGCGAAGATGATGGGGAAAGCGACTGGGGGTCTGAGGCTTAAACGACGCACGTAGAAAAGTGCTTTGAACGTGCCTGGCACCCATCAGCTCTTATTAAGTGCTGGCTGTTAATTCCTGTTCTCATGAAGCTCATACTCTAGTGAGTCGGCAACAAATATTTATCGAGTGGGGACTCTGCCAGGGGCTGGGGAGGGTGTGATGAAGACAGACGTGACAGCGCCTGCAGAGAGTTTGCAATCCGGACGGTAAAGACATACATAATTAAATAGTCAAAAGTATTCTAAGTGCTAGGGAGAAATATGGGATGTTACAGAAGCTAGGGCCGGCTCTGTCCCCACCAAGCAGGTGAGCATGGGCGAGTAGGACTTCATCCCCCTGGCCCTCAGTTCTCTTCATCAGGCAAGGCAGGGATCAGACTTGGCCGAGGGTCCTTGACGGTGGTGGTGCAGGCTGGCAGCCGTCATGTTGAGGGGACCCTCAGATGCACCTGCCAGTTCAAAGGGTCCATCATGGGGAGGTTCACTGCCTTCGAAGCCCCCTGTACATCTTCTTGTCCCCTATGCGGTCCCTCATCCTGCTTTCAGGGTGAGCACTGTCTACCCACAAAGGCGGGGATCCTTGACCAAGTTTATCTCCAAACTTCCTTCCAGCTTCAATATTCAGGTTCCATGAAAACTTCTTCCCTTTGGACCTGCTAGCAGGTCTGGGATCCCCTTGTTATTTCTCTGTCAAAATGCAATTACACTTGCATGGGGTGCTCTCTTTGCTGTGACTTCAGTTGGTCAGATGTGAGTTGCTGGCTCTTGTGACCCCAGAAACCCTCAGCGGTGACATGCTGGAGAAGGACAGCGGCATAATGGGGGGCCTCTGGGTCCTGGCTCTCAGAGCCAGCTTAGGGTAACACTGGCAGTCGGCTTCTGAATGACACCCAGCTTGCACGGGTGAATCGCAGCTCCGGCTGCAGTTTCCAAAGCTCCTGTTGATCCGAACCCAGTCTGACTTGGAAACCGTTCTGCTCTCCCAATCGTGCTCAGGAGGCAGCACAAAGCTCTGCCATGACGTTTGTGTGGACAAGAGTGGGACAGGATGATGGTCTTTCTGGGTGCTGGCAGTTACAGAAAAGGCACCTGCGTCTCCCTTTCAGTCATGAAGTTTGGACACGAACTTCTCAGAGGGGGTCTCTTCTCCCCAGGACGCCTCACACACCGGATGGGTCAGTTGCTTTGGGGAAGTACAGGATGCTGGGCTCCTGGCTGTCCTCCATGATGAAAGGGCACCACGGCGCCCACTGTTTGCCGACCCGTCCCAAAGCGGCACTGAGGTTAGATGCCTGACCCCTTAGCAAACCAGTGCATCTCCCCCTCACACTGCGCTGGTGGTGACCCTCGGGTGAGGGTATGATGGACTCTGCAGTGCTGGCCCAGGCCTGGGAAGGTGCCTCTCCCATGGCCCCAACCTCCTCATCAGTCTGTCTGCTCCTCAGACTCTCGTCCATATGGCCACCAGCGGGGCATGCGTGCGTCCCTCAGCCCCGCACCCGCCTCCGTGGCTTCTCGTCACTGCACAGCTCTTACCGGAGCCCACACGGTGTCCCTTGCGGTCAGGTCCCAACTTTCTTCCCAGCGTCTCTATCAGTTCATGCGCTGTATGTGCATTGGTCGGCTTGGGCTACCATGCAGACCACCACCCTGGGGGCTGGAAGTCCACGATCAAGGTGCCGGCAGGGTCGTTTCTGGGGAGGTCTCTCTTCCTGGCCTGCGGACGGCCACCTCCGCTCATGCCCTCACGTAGCCGCCCCTCTGTGTGAGCACATGCCTCATGCCTGTTCCTCTTCTTCTAAGGACTCCAGTCCTGACGGCCAGGACTTAACCTGAATCACCTCCTTAAAGATCCTATCTCCAAACACAGTCACGCTGGGGGTTACGGCTTCAACATATGAATTTGGGGACACACAGTTCCATCCAAAACACTCTGTAAACACACTGTGACTTTTCATATCTCCGTGGCTTCTTCTCCTGCCCATCCCAAGGGGTACCATCCTCTTCCTGATTTCCCATCTACTGAACTGTTCCTTATTCTGCCCAGTTTAAATGTCCCCTTTGAGGAGCAGTGACCAGTGGGGGAGATGGGCCACAGTGTGAGCCTTAGCCCACCGTCTCAGACCCTGAGATGTAGTCATGCTGGTGGGGCTAAGGTGGCCCGTCCCAGCGTGGGCACACGGGAAGCCGCCGAGGGAATGATTCCTGGTAATTTTATAATTTTGGTACCATCTGCCATCTGTCACGATAAGTTACACGCCCATCAGAACAAGGGGTTTAGGAGGACTCCTGCATGTATGTGTGTCACCCCAGGTGGTGAAGCTCCCCCAGAGTGAAGATCTCGGCTCACTCGTCTCTGACCGTCTATCCCTCAGCCCATGCATAGTGCACCATCGAAGTTCAATAACAGCAGCGCCAAAGGGCTGGCCGTGGTTGGGTCGCTCTGAATGTTCCAGCAGAAGGTGAGCCCTGAGAACATCGCTTTCCTTTTGCATGTCTGTTGCTTGCAGAGTTAGGAGGGACACGAATTGGCGTGTGATGCCTGCCTTGACCTTCTGCGTGGGGAGAAGGCAGGTGTGTACCTGGGGGCAGCAGGCACTGGGGGTTATGGTCATGCCGCCAGAAAGAAGACACCGTGTGCAGGTCAAGGACAAGGCCGAAGACAGAGGCCAACCTGCCCACACCTGGATCTCGGGCTTCCAGCCTCCAGAACTGAGAGAAAACACACTTCTGTTGTTGAAGCCCCCAGGCTGTGGCTGGGTTATGGCAATCCTAGCAAAGGAATCCAAGACCAAGTAGGATTTACCCATCTCTCTTTCAGAGTACCAGCGATACACAGGTTGATCGTAATGAATGAGGCCACGGTCCCTTCTCAGGGTCAGGAGTCAATGTGGGGACCTGTAAGATCTCACTGGGGTAGTTTCAGTTTGTCTGAATATTAGAATTACCTGGGGAATAATATGAATTTAAAAATCTTGATTTCCAGGCATCGCCCCAGAATCCTAGAGAGTTTAGAAGTAGGACCTAGGCATCTGCACTTTCTCAGGTTCCTCGTGATTCCAGTGTGCAGCCAGGATTGAGAACCAGCAGTCCCAGGAGAGAGGTGTCCACCAAAGGCCAGGGGAAGCCGACTGCGGGTCTGGACCCCCCACAGGCAGCAAGGGCCCAGCCATGGGTGTTCATTTGTATCCTCATGCCATTCAATAAAGATGAAGCATTAGCTCACTCATCAGGCATAAAGACACGACATTCTGCTTGGATGATGGCAAAGGTGCCTCCCTGCGAGGCAGTAATATTGTCCAGGGGCATCTTATTCTGGAAGACAGCCTTTCTCATTAGAGTCATTCCAGTGTTCAGTAAGGACAGGGCTTGTTGGTTATCATTTAAGGCTTGCTGGGTGAATTTAGGAAGGGCTTCTATGTGTTCTATAATGTTCTCCAGGTCAATGGAGGGAACAAAGATGGTGGACAAATGTCGAATCAGTGGTAAACAGAACACTCCCCCAACACTGGCCTTGAGGAGAGGGAGGCTGGCAGTTTTAGGAACTTGACCTGGTTGTATATACCATGCATGTTGGCTGGAAGAGGAAGCACTGTCAGGCATGAGGAGGCTGGGGGTGGGATATGCCAGACCAGGACCCCCACCTTCTCCTCTCTCCCAATGGTGCATGCTCCATTCTAGGTATGGTACATGTCAACAGGTCTGGCTTGCCACAGGACAATGGGATCCCAAGGAGACCGAGTGGTTCCTCCTCACCCAAGAGTGGGCAGTAACTCAGCCATCCCAGCAGGATGTCTGGCTGCAAATTCCAGCAGGTGACTGCTTTCCCAGGTGTGATGAGGCTTGGTGTTCTCACCGGCATGGCACATTGATCCATGGTGGGAGTGGGGGTAACGGCTGTTTCCTGTGATTTCCACACCTTTATGGTGTTGGGTGCCTCAGCGGGGGTCCCAGGCTGGCATGGGGGGCAGCCGGTCCTTCTGGTTGATCATTCAAATGTATTAAAGCCTGGACAGGACTGTAGTCCATCCTGCCAAGGTGGTTTTACCTGTTGGTAATATAATCTGCTGCGTTAATATTCCATTCTTCCTTTCCATTAATCCTGCTGCTTGTGGATAATAGGTGAGATGGATCCTCCATTCAAAGTCAAGTTTGTTTGCCCGGGCTTGCACCTTTGAAATGCATCCCCATCACTGTCTATTGGACAAGGGCATCCATACGTGGCGCTCAGCTCTCTAATCCCTTGATGATGGTGGCATGGAGATGGGAAAGCTTGGGTGAGGCCAGAACTGTTGTCTCACAAACCAAGACATACTTAGAACACTCACTTAGAGGGAGGGGGCTGATATAATCAATTTGCCAATTCCTCACAGTTTGGGAACTCTGGTGGATGGCCCAGACTCTTCTGGCAGTTGCCTTGGGTGCTCTTTAGAACACACAGAACATGCTCTTACCACATTAACCAGGTCATCTTATTTCAAGGGCAGGTGGCAGCCTTAGCAATAAGTCACCCCACCCAGGTACCATGGTTACCACTCTTTCTAGGCATCCAATCTGCTCTGTCTACTAAAGGGTCAGGTGCTAGGGTTCGTTCCCAAGCCAGGGCCCTGATTGCCGATGGTGCCAGTGTCTTATGAACCAGGACATGCAAGACAGTGAGGACCACCTGAGGCTCTTCCAGGCAAACTCAAATGTCCCCCACACATCCTGATCCTGTAAGGGGCCACTCATGATTAACCATCCCTCCACCTTCCCATTGTCCAAGCCATGGCATTTATCCCTCTAGAACAGCCCAACTGTCTGGGCGGAGGGCTAATGGCCAGGGCTCGTGAGTGATCACCAGCCAGACCGCTCTGAGCTCAGCCCATTGGCTGCTATGGTTTGTTCCTGTTTTTTATCCAGACGGTGTCAGTGTTGGGCTGACTAGTGACCACAGACCTCGTGGATGGATTGTCTCAGGAGGAATTTCCCTACTCCCTTGCTACAGGCTGCAGGGGCCAGCACAGGAATGGGGTGGGGACATCTGGGGGATCTGCATTCTCCACAGGGCCTAGTAGCACCGAATTTCTGGAGACAGTGAACTGGTGCGCAGGGCGCTCCTCTGCGGCAGACAGGAGTGTCGCTTAGTCACTAAGGGAATTTGAGCCATGGCAGAGGTGGGTTGCTGGAACATATTCTCACCCCACCCCTTGACAAGCAGGGAAGTTCTCACCATGATACACTGTCCTTTAGAGAGAGGCTCCAGCTGGAGGAACGCTGGGCCCACTGGTAGGAGCAGCGCTCTATAGGGTTATTGGGCTTCTGCTCCTTCCAGAGCTGGACCAAAAGTCCTAGGGCACTGTCCCCTTCGTTGTCTCTGCCACAATGCCCAACCCATGCCTTCCAGAGTCACAAACACTTCTAACTCTAATGGCAGCTCTGCTTGGAAGATGCAGGGAAGGAAGGGGCAGAGACACAGGTCTGAACTATTGTTCAGGTTTTAAGGCTGACCAACACAGGGCTAAGTTGTCAGTCTATCTGTTTAGGTGGGGTCTCCACCTAAATGAGGCCAAACCACATTTGCTTCCAGGTTATTTTTACCAGACACTTACTAACCTCTTGCTTTCTAAGCTCCCTCTCTGTCCCACGTCTTTCCATTCCTGGGATTTGTCAGTCTTCCCAGATCAGCAATGATTGCCCAACATCATAAGTGTCCTGCCCCAGGACTGGGTTCAGCATGGATGTCAGGGTCCCACACCAGGTGCTGGGATGGACTGGAGAATCTTGGCTTTCATTGCTGCAGTGGATGTGGCCCAGAAGAGCCATCACCTCCCCACCGCCACTCCCCACAGGTCAACCAGTGGTCACAGCCTCTTGATCCTCCAATAACTGCCTCATGGCACTGGGTCCTGGGGCCACTGCCAACCTCACAGGAGTAGTTCCCAGAATGTTCTGTGGTCAGAGAGAGGTTGAAAGATGCTCCTCCAAGAGATGCTGCTATGCTCCCCAGAGTGACATGCTTGTGATACAGGATTGTGGGAGAGCCTCTTTAGACCTTGTGGTGAAGCTCTGCCATGTCCCCCATGTCATTCTGGACCCCAGGGCTGAGGGCTATGACAGAATGCGACCCTGGACATGACAGAGACAAAGGAGCCATCAGAGGAGGCCCGTGCTGTCCATCTCTCCACCTACCCAAGAAGGTTAGGCTAGGTCAACAGTCAGCTCTTAATATGCAACATCTCACAGTCCTGACTTTGCACCCAGAAGGATCTGTTAGATCCTTCGGCCTGTTAGAAGGAACTTTGGACACCATTCTTCTATACAACCATCCGGAGTCCTGGATGTCCACAGATTTCACACGGCAGTCTTGCCGGTGCCTTCAATATCCTCCTTCCTGTCACCATACGTAAGAGCAGCAGCACCAAGGAGCTAGCCTATAACAGCCCACCACATCAAGTAGCTAACTGAGATCTGTAGGACTGGGTCCTCTGGGTCCTCACTGAAATGTTCTCATTACCCCCTAGGGACACTGACCTTCGTTTGGGAATTGCTGGTTGAGATGAATGTTTCCACTCTTATCGCAAGCCCAAATGTGTCTCCATGACACTGTTTACTATTCTGTCTCCCTCCTGTAATGCTCCAGGTTTGTGAACGTGGCTCCCAGTTGTTTTCCACGTGGTGTCAGGGACCACTCCTCACGGCCTCTGTGGACCCGTATGATGCCCTATGGAACAGAGAAGGTGACCACATTTCCTGTGATTAGATGCCAGAGGGCTGGAGAGTTGGTTTGGCTCTGAGTTAGGACAGCGTGCACCACTGCAGATGTTTCAGGTGGTCTCCCCCAAGAGGAGTAAAGGGGAGAATCATTTGCCAGGTCAAAAGCTACCATGGCAGGTACTAAGAGTAAGCTGACTTGCTCTATCTACCAAACAGGCCAGACACCTAAGATGAATGGGGATGTGGGAGGACTCACCACCCTGCCCCTCTCCAATTAATCTACAAATTCAGTAAAATCCCAATAAAAATCCCATTTGGACAGTTTGAGCCGTTCAATATACTTACTCTAAAATTTTTACAGAATATCCATTCATCTGTTGAAGGGCATCTTGGCTCTTTCCACAGTTTGGCTATTGTAGATATTGCCGCTATGAACATTGGGGTACATGTGACCCTTCTTTTCCCTATATCTGTGTCTTTGGGGTAAATACCCAGGAGTTCAATTGCTGGGTCATAGGGTAGCTCTATTTTTAATTTCCTGAGGCACCTCCACACTGTTTTCCAAAGTGGCTGGACCAACTTGCATTCCCACCAACAGTGTAAGAGGGTTCCCCTTTCTCCACAACCTCTCCAACATTAGTTGTTTCTTGCCTTGTCAATTTTTGCCATTGTAACTGGTGTAAGGTGGTATCTCAGTGTGGTTTTGATTTGAATTTCCCTGATGGCTAATGATGATGAACATTTTTTCACGTGTCTGTTAGCCATTTGTATGTCTTCTTCAGAGAAATGTCTGTTCATCTCTTCCGCCCACTTTTTGACTTGATTATTTGTTTTTTGGGTGTTGAGTTTGAAAAGTTCTTTATAGATCTTGGATATCAGCCCTTTATCTGTAGTGTCATTTGCAAATATCTTCTCCCATTCTGTGGGTTGCCTCTTTGTTTTGTTGACTGTTTCCTTTGCTGTGCAAAAGCTTTTTATCTTGATAAAGTCCCAAAAGTTCATTTTTGCTTTTGTTTCACTAGCTTTGGAGATGTATCTTGAAAGAAGTTGCTGTGGCCGATGTCAAAGAGGTTACTGCCTATGTTCTCCTCTAGGATTTTGATGTGGTCCATATATACAATGGAATATTACTCAGCCATCAGAAAGGATGAATATCCAACTTTTACATCAACATGGATGGTACTGGAGGAGATAATGCTAAGTGAAATAAGTCAAGCAGAGAAAGTCAATTATCATATGG
>NC_138374.1:135746636-135755603 GCF_054177405.1 Leptonychotes weddellii
ATCATGAGACTATGGACTCCGGGAAACAAACTGAGGGTTTTAGAGGGGAGGGGAGTGGGGGGGATGGGTTAGCCTGGTGATGGGTATTAAGGAGGGCACGTACTGCATGGAGCACTGGGTGTTTTACAAAAACAGTGAATCGTGGATCACTACATCAAAAACTAATGATGTACTGTATGGTGACTAACATAACATAATAAAATCAAATTTAAAAATAAATAAAATTTTTATAGAATAATAAAAATCTATAAAAGACTTCAGTAATCATTTTGACAAAAATAACTTTGATAAAGAAAAACAATGAGGGGTCTTATGTTATCAGATATTAACATATATTAGAAGCCCAGAGCAATAAAAGCAGTATAATATATGTGCAAAATCAAGCAAAACAATGGAACAAAATAGAGACATCGTAAGTAGGCCCCATGTATGTATGGAAACTGAAAGTTGACACCACAAAATAATGGGAATGCATGGCCTCTTCAGCATATAATGTTGGGAAAACCGGCTTACTCTCTGGAGAAAAAAAAAAATTGGATCTATACCTAATATGAAATGTAAAGGTAGGCTCTGAAAGACCTAATCCATAAAAACCAAATTATAAAATCAAGGGAAGATAATCTAGGAGGTTTTCATTGTGACTTTGGGGTTGGGAAAGACTTCTTAAACAAACACAAATTAAAAGATGAAAAATTAATGAATTTGCATGAAAACAAAAAATCCTGCTCAATAAAAGACCATTTGGACAAAGCTGACGGGCAACAGAATGGGAGGTAACACTTGCAAAGTCTGGAACAAGCAAAGGACTTATTTTTTTTTAAAGATTTATTTATTTATTTAAGAGAGAAAATGAGAGAGAGAGAGCACATGAGAGGAGAGAGGGCCAGAGGGAGAAGCAGACTTCCTGCTGAGCAGGGAGCCTGATGTGGGACTCGATTCTGGGACTCCAGGATCACGACCTGAGCCAAAGGCAGTTGCTCAACCAACTGAGCCATGCAGGCACCCTGCAAAGGACTTATTTAAAGAAAGCAGTAGCTCATGGGTATTAACTAGAAAAAGAAAAAATAATATTAAGGAAATGGGCAGTTATTTCACAGAAGAGGAAGTCCTCCAAACCCTTACTTACTAGTAATTAGAAAAATGGAACCAACAACACCGTGAGATCTCTCTTTATGTCCATTGGGTTGGCAAAATTTAAACAGTAAATAATGCCAAGGCAAACCTTGAGTCCCACTCCTGGGTATGTATCCAGAGAAATTCTCACACGGTCCAAGGCAGGACAGGAAAGAGGGGTTTGTTGGAGTTTGTCAGTTTGAAGTAGCGATAGTTGGGGGTAATGTAAGTGTCCATTGCTGGGGGATCGGATAAGGAAAGGGTGTTGGAACAATGTGCAGAAGTTAGGAACAGTGGACTAGGTGTACACACAACAAGATGGATAGATCAGAAGAGAGCACCACGTGAAAGATGGTGCCATACCTTATGTAAATAAAAAATTTAGGTTCACAGAAAATCATACATTTAAATGAAGGGAACTCCCCAGACACATTAGAATGGTTGGAGGCTGGAGCAAGGAGGTAGAACCTAAAGATACAGACTATAAACAAAGAAAACTGGAGAAAGTTGGTGTGGCCAACACTGGGAGTGAGCCATAAGGGAGGGACTCTGTACCTGAGCTACAAAATGAAGAGGAAGGAAAACAACACAACAAAAAAGGAATGAAGCATTAGGAAGAGAAAATATAATGCAGAATAAACGTGTCATAAAACAAAGGGAATTTTGTATTTGGTGCAAAACCAAAGCTCAACCCTGCATTCTGAACATTACACGCAAGGGACATGCACAGAGGGAAGTGGCTCGGAAAATCAGAAGTAGAAGAACCACCGAAGCTCATCGAGGAAGGAGCCTGAGGGGCAGCGGAAGAGAAGAGCCTGCTGTGGATGGGGAAACTCTGAGCTCTCGAACCTCTGGAGTTAAAGACCACAGCGTCCACACGCTGACCTGTGGGCCGCAGGAGGTGGAAACAGACCAGTGCAGGGAGAAGCCTGTGGGTCCACCACAGATGAGGTAGATAAAGATAAGGATGCATGAGATCCGAACAATGGGATGAGGACAGAGACCCTCAGGAGTTTATGCCGAACTCTCAATCCTGAGGACAGAGAAGTCACTTTCTGTTAAGAACTTGTAGATGATCTATAAAAACTGATCGTGTCTGAGGTCCCCAAGGAAACCTTTAAAAATCATAAAGGTAATTTAAGTTATTTTAAAAATCACAAAATGAGGGGAAAATCCTTTCGTGAGGTACTTTTTTTTTTAAACGCTGCTTTAAATCAGCTTTGAGGTCAAAGAAGAAAAAAATAAAACTGTTGTTGTAGACCAGAGAATAACAGTAATCGAAACACTGCATAAGAAACTGACCCAGCCTTGATATCAAAGCTTTCCACAGAAAGAATCAAAAGCTACAGACAAACGCTCATTATAAATATCTATGCAAAATCCCCCATAAGATGCCATCATATGGAAATCAGCGGGGAATTAATATACATCACAGGCAGGGAGAGTTGTGAGAATTGTTCACTATTAGGGCATCTATTAAAGTAATTCACTGTATTACGTTAAAGGATAACAGAAAGATATTTTCAAAATTCAACATCTACTTCAGATTAAACAGTAAATAAAATTCTTATTAATTTTGGATAGAAGGTAATTTCTTGATGTTATAAGTGCATATATCTTAAATTAAAAGCCAGCATCATGGCTAATGGTGAAACACACAGCATAGCAGTTACATTTGGGAACAGAATAAGGATGCCTCTTATCCTCACGGGTACTTGACACTGTTCTGGAAAATCTGGCCAGTGCTTTTGGGGAGAGAAGGAAACACGTGCTCTACCATACAAGCAGAAGGAAGCGGGACTGTCCCATCTGCAGATAGGACCATATACCCGGAGACCTGAGGAGAGTAAATGACACTTAGTGACGACAAGAGAATTCTGTGTGAGCCAGGTCCACAATCAGCTGGTAAAACCCAGTAATTCATGACGTCTAGGGGGTGTCTGGGTGGTGCAGTCTGTTAAGTTTCCGACTTTTGATTTCAGCTCGCGTCACAATCTCAGGGTCGTGGGATCAAGCCCCAAGTCCGGCTCCATGCTCAGCCAGGAGTCTGCTGGAGATTCTGTCTCTCCCTCTCTCCCTCTGCCCCTCCTACTGCTCATGCTCTCTTTCTCTCTCAAATAGATAAAAATTTTTTTTAAATAAAACAAACATCTAGGAAATATGATGGGCTAAAAATTCTATACAATGGGTTCAGTAGTTTAAAAAGTCTAAAAATAAAATTGACAAGAAATAGGTAGAACTTAAAAGATAAAAAAAAAAATAGACTCTAATGACAGATCTAAACAAAGCCAGAATAAATGGTGTGATATAGTTTGGCCTTGGGCTGGAAGATTACATTGTAAAAATACCAAATCCTCCTACAGGTAAGAGGACAGTCTTAAATTATGTCTGCAATCACAGTTAAAATACCAATAAATCTTCTGAAGCTTTACTAACAATATAAGGAGCTAACATGTAGAACCTAGCCCATAATATGGGCTCAGTAATTATTTATCAACATAGGTAACTAGTCTGGAATATATATATATATGTTTTATGTCCAATTTTGTTCTCCTGATATCCACCCAGATTCAAAACTTAGTTACTAATGTCCAAAAGGAACCACCCACTCAAATGTTTGTTGAGACTTGACATGAGTAAAGTTGAGGGGCTCGCAGGGCAAGTTGCCCCCTGAAGCATGTGGTTTCTTCCTTCCCTTCACTCTGCACACCCGGACGCAAACCCAATCAAGGTACGCAGCAAAACAAAGGGTACTTTTGAATCAGGATTCTCCTTCTTGAGAGGGCGGTCTTAGCCTAAAACCTACGCACATGCACACGCACACGCAGGTCTGTAAAATGTCTGTTAACATTGTATGGTTAAATTTAATAAGCAGTATAGTGATACTAGTTTACAGTACAATAAAGTCAAAAGTATACCATCATTCAAATATACTCATGTGTTCATAAAAATGCTTTAGAAGAATCAGCATATTAACAGCAGTTACTTCCAAATCTTAGAATCCTGGCTGATTCTTTTCTTTTTTATCTAATGTGTTTTATATTTGTAATTTAAGAAAGTGTTTTAAAAAGAAATTTTTTAAAAGTTAGTTTCTTCCCAGGACACTTAGAATGGAAATGAAGGGACGCCTGGGTGGCTCAGTTGGTTGAGTGTTTGACTCTGGATTTCGGTTCAGGTTGTGATCTCAGGGTTGTGAGATCAAGCCCCACGTTGGGCTCTTTGGTCAGCATGGAGTCTGCTTGAGATTCTCTCCCTCTGCCCCTGTCCCTCCCTGAACTTGCTCTCTCTTTCTCTCTAAAATAAATAAATCTTTAAAAAAGAAAAAGGATGGAAATGAAGTGCCCACATTTCTAGCAGATATAGGGCCCATCTCCTTTGTTCTGTCCTCAGGAGCAGCTACGTCTATCCAGGGAGAGAGCACTGGGATCCCCAAAGATCTTTGGGAAGACACTGGAAAATCTGGGCCAGGGCGTCACCAAGTTTGGCTCCTCTGGGAGCTGGATATGTCCCCAAATACAGGTGGGGTTGAGGCCCTGGGGTAGGAGGCATTTTGGAGTCCTGCTGAGGGGCTTTGGGAACCACAGGTGAAGGGTTCAAGTCCATCCAGCGCTGGGGGCCACCCAGGCCTGAGAGGTCCAAAGGGAGAAAACCTGCCAGTCTTCAAGAAAAAAGAGGCAAGAATGCTGCAGAGAAAAGTAAAAAGGTGGTAAGGAGGGGACGGTCCAGGAAGAGATTGTCCAGACAAATCAGGGGTCTCCCCCGAGAAGTGAGGCCCAGAGTAAGGAAGAAGGCCAGCCCGAGCCGCAGCCCCACCTTCCAGGTGAGACTGTCCCAAATCTGCAGTCTGGAGCACGCCCGGGACTCCTTCCAGACAGAAGGTCTTTGTAAGTGGTGAGTGTTTGGTCAGTCCCAGTTCCATGAGGACGCTGGACCAGTCATTGTCCCACTTCTCTGACAGAGATCATGAGTGTCAGAGAAGTTTGCTACTTAGATGGCTGGTGAGTGGGGGAGACAGGCCTGAAGCCCCGCACAGCTGACCCCAAATCTGGATCCCTCCCCATACCCAGCACTGATGCGATGTCCCTGAATGAGCCGCAGGCCTTCACATGCTTCTGACGCTGGGCATCGGTCCAGTGGTTCTGAAGACCGTCTCTCCACAGGACTCCCTGACCCTGGTCCCCGACTCCCGGCCTGAGGGATTGGGGTGCTCCACCAGAGCGGGGGCTGGGATTGGGCAAGTGGTCCCACCGGCCTCCACCCAGGCACAAGCGCTGTGGAGGCTTTGGGATCTGTGCCAGGCTTTCTTGACTTTACCTCCGCCCTCAGGGAGCTCTGTCCTTGATGGTTTGTGGCCTGGTTTCCTTGATGGACCCAGAGTCTTTCCGACTTCCCTCCCGCCTTCCAGGGTCCGTGTCCCATTGGAATCCCAGGTCAGAAACAGCACCCGGATCTTCCCCAGCCAGCATGCCTCCGATTCTGGGATCGATTCTGATGAGCAGAGTTGTTTCGGGGAGAGGCCTCAGAAGAGCTGATGGGATTGCAGAGCAATATGAGCAGTGTGGCCCGGATTAAAATCACTCAAGTCCTGGAATTCTGAGGCCTCATAATCATTTCCCTGGTATTATGCCCCAACTCACAGCCACAAAAGCATCAGTGTTCTGTCTTTTTGAGATGGCAGATACAGGCTAATAATAGAACGCATAGGAGAGTCCTTCACGACCCTGGACTAACCTCACATAAACTCTGGTACTGTCCTGACCATTCTCCCATAGAGAAGGAGGGACAGCTCTGAAGGAGGGACAGCTGTGGTGAACAGTGAGGTGACCTGGAGGTGGTCATGCAGAGAGTGGGGAGAAGGTTCTCAGAGCTGGATGGCCGGTTCCCACCCCAGGCCCTGCCCTCACCTACCTTCACACACTGCACCTGCATCCACACTGTGATCACAGTCAAAGGTCTCAACCTGCTCACATTCAGCCAGCATCCTCGGTCCCGTTGCAAGGGCCACTTGAAGAAACACGAACTGGTCTTCCTCTGCCAATGGCAGGTACAGCAGGCCTGCAGGGGTGTGCTTGGCCACTCCGCAGACCAGCTCCCGGCACACCACGGCCACATCCTTCATGTCCCAGCCGTCATCACACACGGTGCCCCAGCTACCGTCCCGTTCCATCACCACCCGCCCTTCGCAGCGGTGGGGACCATTTGTCAAGTGGATTTTGGATGAGGCTCTGCAAACAAGAGGGGTTGGAGCACACTCAGAAATGTGGGAGGGAAACAGGAGAAGCTGTTTGGTGGGGGTGGTGTGGGGTGGGGTGGAGGGCTTGCTGACATAGGGAATCCGTCTCCCAAGGGCAGCCCCCACCTAAAGAGCCCTGGGAAAAGCAGCCCTGCATTCTGAATACAAAGGAATATAGGGACATAGGGATTTATGCTTTGATTCTCAGGAGCTCAGAAAGATCTCAGAAAAGCAGAGAGAAGGCTAGAACTAGGTCTTCCCTAGAGATGAAGCCTGGGGACTCCAGCATTCCGGTGGACTGAGCTGCCTGGTTTCTTCTGAGAGCTGCTTCACACCCCATTGGTGACCTCACCCATCCCAAGGCTGCTCCTTCTGCAGGGGGGCAAACACGCCACAGGGTCAGCCTGCGCTCTGTCCATTTCTTTGTTTGCTTTTCTAAACTGGAGTGATTTGTAAGGAGGCCTTTTCTGGAGGGTCTCCAGCAGAGAGGAAGGATGGAGCCCAGAGCTGTCAGTGACCAGCCTCCCTTCTGAGAACAAAAATGATGGAGAGACACAACAGAAAGAGGGGTGGCAAAGGACAGGACCCTAAGAGCCAGCCGCGCACTAAGCCACGTCCAGTCCCCAACTCTCCCACCTGCTGCACTTGTGGTTTTTTCTGGCTCAAGCCAGTTTGTATGGCATTTCTATCCTTTGCAACCAAAGTGCCCCATCTGACATGGTCAGTTACCAACTTCACAGCAGAGCTCCTGCAGAAATAGTAAACCTGGAAGAATGACAGGTAGCATATGAATGTGATTCTCAGAAACTCACAGATTGAAAAGATGAAGCATATATAAGGCGCCATGGAGACTGACTAGATAAGCAACCAGCTTCATCGGATAGAAAAATAAACACCAAACTTTGTATATCCCAAACAGAAAATTCACATTCTTTTCAAATTCCATATAGAAGGGCGTCTGAGTAGCTCGGTCAGTTAACGATCTGACTCTTGGTTTCAGCTCAGGTCATGATCTCAGGGTCATGGGATCGAGCCCCATGTCAGACTTTGCGCTCAGTGGGGTGTCTGCCTGAGGATTCACCCTCTCCCTCTGCCACTCCCCCCGCTCGCACGCACTCTCAAATAAATAATAAAAAATTTTAAAATAAATAAATAAAATAAAGTCAAATTGCATATATAGCATTTACAAAAATGACAACTGTGTGTTAGGCCATAAAAACATTTTTAGTAAGTTCCCCAAAGTAAAAGTCATGCGTCTATATACTTTAATCAAGTTTAACCACAAGGACAAAGAAAAAATCTATAAGAAATTAATGAACTAAAGGATAAAAGTGAAATCTATTCATAAGGAATTGTAAGTCTCCAGTTACAAAAGAAATGAAAACCCATATTCCACATAATTTAGAAATTAAACAAATGAAAATGTTAGACATTGAAACTTATACAGGGAGATGCAAGCAGTACTTAGAAGAAACATGTGTTTTAGATGCATTTACTACATGCAAATAAAGATGAAGAGTAAATAAGCATTTACTTGAGAAGTTAAAGAAGGAGTAACATAAAATAAGCCTAAAGCAAAAAGGAGGAAAACATACTGAAGGTGAGGGAGAAGATGAACTAGAACTAAATGAACTAGAAAACCAAAACCCAAATAGATTTGAGTTATAAAAGTGCACCTGAGTCTCGAGAAAGAGCCATAACATAGACCCTCGTGGGCCTGTCTGATTCAGAAGGAAGTCACGCAAACGGAACAAAGGATAGAAAAATTAGAAAGACTAATAAGAAAGCAGATCTGATGCTGGGAGTCAAGATCTCACAGGCTTGGGAAGTCCTTGCGGCCGATTCCAGAGACGTTTCAAGTAGCACGTGAGTCCAACACAAAACTGTTTAAAACAAAACTGCTGCAGACACAGCGACCACGCAGTGCTTCTGAAATCATACCTATGAGGCTAGACTCTCCCTGATACCAAACCCAGAAAGTCACGTAGCTACTGCCCACGAGGACATGGTGACTAAGAAGGGCTCGGCAGGAACCCGATGACTTCCCAGAGGAGGACCCCTATAATGCACGTCTCTACAGTGATGCGTTAGAGGGGACACGTGGTGTGACCACCGCGATGCTTCCTGACCCTAGCCTCCAGCTCCACCTTGGGCCAGCGGCAGGGCGACCTGGGAGAGGTACCGAATCTAAATCTCATTTCCTCGTCAGTAAAATGAGTGTTGTTATGGAGGTTGAGTTTGGATCCCGGAATTTGTTCATGGTTTTTCCACCGTTTCCTGAGTATTGACGAGGTTAGTTGGGGCCGGGTGGGTGGGGTGAAGGCCCCTGCAGAGCACAGCCCCAAGAGCTGAAGACCAGTTTCCTGACCACAGGATCACCCAGCGCAAAAGACGCTTGGCATAACCGCAGCTGGTCCTCTAGAAGGAGATACGGACATGTCCTACCTGTGATGCTGAGTGGTACCGCCTCGCTGCGCTGGGCCCCCAGGCCATTGTTGGCTTCACAGGAGTAGTTTCCAGAACGTTCTGGGGTCAGAGAGAGGTTGAAGGATGCTCCTCCTCCAGAGGGGGCCGAGCTGCTCCCCAGGGTGACATCCTCGTGATAAAACCGGTACTGGATC
>NC_138374.1:135756103-135774248 GCF_054177405.1 Leptonychotes weddellii
TTGTTTCCCGTAGTCCATAGTCTTTCATGGTTCATCTCCCCCTCTGACTTCCCCCTCTTCATTTTTCCCCTCCTTCTCCTAATGTCCTCCATGCTATTCCTTATGTTCCACATATAAGTGAAACTATATGATAATTGACTTTCTCTGCTTGACTTATTTCACTTAGCATAATCTCCTCCAGTCCCATTCATGTTGCTGTAAAAGTTGGGTATTCATCCTTTCTGATGGCTGAGTAATATTCCATTGTATATATGGACCGCATCTTCTTTATCCATTCATCTGTTGAAGGGCATCTCAGCTCCTTCCACAGTTTGGCTATTGTGGACATTGCTGCAAATCAATCAGTGTGATAGAACACATTAATAAAGAAGAGACAAGAACCATATAATCCTCTCAATTGATGCAGAAAAAGCATTTGACAAAATACAGCATCCTTTCCTGATTACGCTCTTCAGAGTGTAGGGATAGAAGGAACATTCCTCAATTTCATAAAATCCATCTATGAAAAGCCCACGGTAAATATCATTCTCAATGGGGAAAAACTGAGAACCTTTCCCTTAAGATCAGGAACACAACAACGATGCCCACTCTCACCACTATTATTCAACATAGGACTAGAAGTCCTAGCATCAGCAATCAGACAACAAAAAGAAATAAAGGTATTCAAATAGGTAAGGAAGAAGTCAAATTCTCTCTCTTTGCAGATGACATGATATTTTATGTGGAAAACCCAAAAGACTCCACCTCCAAATTACTAGAACTTATACAGCAATTCAGTAACATGGCAGGATACAAAATCAATGCACAGAAATCAGTTGCTTTCCTATACACTAACAGTGTAACTGTAGAAAGAGCGATTCCATTTACAATAGCACCAAAAACCGTAAGATACCTCAGAATAAACCTAACCAACCAGAGGTAAAGGATCTATGAGAACACTTATGAGAGAAATTGAAGAAGACACAAAAAGATGGAAAAACATTCCATGCTCATGGATCAGAAGAATAAACATTGTTAAAATATCTATGCTACCCAGAGCAATCTATACTTTCAACACCATCCCGATCAAAATACCAACGGCATTTTTCAAAGTGCTGCAACAAACAATCCTAAAATTTGTATGGAATCAGAAAAGACCCCAAATCACCAAGGAAATGTTGAAAAAGAAAAACAAAGCTGGGGGCATCATGTTCGTTGCCTGATTTCAAGCTATATTTCAAAGCTGTGATCACCAAGACAGTATGGTACTGGCACAAAAACAGACACATAGACCAGTGGAACAGAATAGAGAGCCCAGATATGGACCCTCAACTCTATGGTCAACTAATCTTCGACAAAGCAGGAAAAAATATGCAATGGAAAAAAGACCGTCTCTTCAATAAATGGTGATGGGAAAATTGGACAGCCACATGCAGAAGAATGAAACTCGACCATTCTCTAACACCATTCACAAAGATAAACTCAAAATGGATGAAACACCTCAATGTGAGAGAGAAATCCATCAAAATCCTAGAGGAGAACATAGGCAGTAACCTCTTTGACATCGGCCACAGCAACTTCTTTCAAGACACATCCCCAAAGGCAAGGGAAACAAAAGCAAGAATGAACTTTTGGGACTTAATCAAGATAAAAAGCTTCTGCACAGCAAAGGAAACAGTCAACAAAACAAGAGGCAACCCACGGAATGGAAGAAGATATTTGCAAATGACATTACAGATAAATGGCTGGTATCCAAGATCTATAACGAAGTTATCAAACTCAACACTCAAAAAATAAATAATTCAGTCAAGAAATGGGCAGAAGACATGAACATACACTTCTCCAATGAGGACATACATATGGCCAACAGACACATGAAAAAAATGCTCCACATCACTTGCCATCAGGGAAATTCAAATCAAAACCACATTGAGATACCACCTTACACCAGTTAGAATGGCAAAACCTGACAAGGCAGGAAACAACAAATGTTGGAGAGGTTGTGGAGAAAGGGGAACCCTCTTACACTGTTGGTGGGAATGCAAGTTGGTACAGCCACTTTGGAAAACAGTACAGAGGTTCCTCAAAAAGTTAAAAATAGAGCTATCCTATGACCCAGCAATTGCACTCCTGGGTATTTACCCCAAAGATACAGATGTAGTGAAAAGAAGGGTACATGCACCCCTATGTTCATAGCAGCAACATCATAAGTTTTTGATGTAGTGTTCAGTGATTCATCAGTCGTGTATAACACCCAGTGCTCATCACAACACATGCCCTTCTTAATACGTATCACCCGGTTAACCCATCCCCCCTCTAACTCCTTTTGGTTTTCAGAGAATGTTGATTGAGTTCTGAAGCTGCTGAGATCCACATCACATGCCTGGTCTCTCTCAAAGGGAATCCCTGCAAGGCTCAGTGTGCATGGCTTGTTACACCAGTCCTAACACTAACACACTTCCCAGCGTGCAAGGGTGCGCCTCTACAGAGACCCCCCCCAGACCACAGGAGGAGACAAACAGGCACTTGTGAGAAGTGACAGTGGGACTGGATACTAGATGATACTAGGATGCAAACCCATCCCACTGAGTCACCCCTGCCGATGAGATGCTCCAGACAGATGCATGCAGGGTGGCAGGAGTCCTTTGAGTATCCTGGGGTGTTAACCTGAGGCATTAGCTCAGAACTAAAGGGAAATGATACAAAGGGCCTTAACACGCACAGGCAGCTCAGAGCTGTCCCCTCACATTCCAGAGTTCAAGAATAAATTTTGGAAGAGAGCCCTTGAATCTAGCTAGGAATAGAATCCACCCTGGTGGTTAAAAGAAGAGACTTTAATGAAGAGACTGCCTGCCGAGATGTGGACAGGCTTGAAGGGTTAAGGTCACCAGAGACCAGGGTGGGATGCCCTTACAGCCCCTAGGGCTGAGGAAGCACTGGGAGGAACACCACTGGAAAAGCCCCATGAGAACTGGGGCCACTGGGTTGCAAGTGGAGCTGTGACAGGAAGGGACACAGCTGCTGCCAGAGACAGGGCGTGAGAGAGCTGGAACGGCCTGACCTCACTCTTCCTGGGTCTGGGGCCCACACGGAAGCCAGAGAGGCTGGCTGATGCTGGCTGCAGGAGTCAGCCTCCCAGGGCATAAAGCGGCAGAGAGGGCAGAGGATGCATCTGGGGTGTGGTGGGTGAGTGACTAGCATAGTCCTTCGTGGGGGAGAAAATGTTACACCAGCATCAGAAGCTCCTTTTTCAGCAAAAAACTTTCTCTATCCATGTTGGAATCTGCCCATTTCTACCCAGTGCCATCAGTGGGATAAGATTAAGAAGATACTTAGGTCAGACAACACAGAACACCTGGATCATCTCCAGTCAGTCACACCAGGGAGCAATACTAAGATAAATAAACAAACAAACAAACAAACAAACGACACAAACGAACACCTCCTTGCTAACAATTTTGATCCACCTTCCAAAGGTAGCTCTTTTTAACCTGGCTATAGACCTTCATGACATCTTCTAAGTCAGTGTGTTCCAGGATCACATAGTGTGCACAGGACTTGGAGTTAGCCAGAGCTTATCTAGGCCGGCAGGTGCAAGCCTCTCTCTGCTGATTTATGTTTGGAGTCTACGGGGAGTAGGAAGCTGGAGGGGGCAGCATCTGAGGGCTTAGACTCCAGGCCTGCCTCACTGACTGTGTGGGAGGAGGGAGGGCACCAAAGGAGTCACACCCACATGCATCCATATGCGTTCTATCTTGCAAGCTCTCTGATGCTTCACCCTTTAGAAGTGTGGGCAAGTACCTGTTCTGGGTAAGCTTTTAATCAGCGGGAGAAAGAAAGGAAAGTGGTTAAGTCAAAGCAATGTCTGAGAAGGAACAAGCTTGTGTGACAAAGATGGGGGTGAACAGCAGGAGGCAGGGAGGAAATGATGCCACTGGGACCTTTCAACCATGAACCAAGGATTTAATAGTATGTCCTGACAGCTAAGCAAGAGACAGATAGGAAATTGGATGGCTCTTGATTATTACATGCTCTTTGGGATCTTGCTATAAGGTACAGACACTTTATCCCCCCTCCCCACCCCCGGCCCAGATACACAAACACACAAAGGTAGAAGGTTTTTCAGATAAATTGAGAGATTCAAAACTTTCAGAAATGATCCAGGAACATCAGATGAAGAGCCACCAGCCCACCACTAGGCAGCACAAAGGCTCAGCAGCATAGAGATGGACAATTATATATTTTTAAAGGACAGATTCCTGAAAAATAGAACTTTCTTTTAAAAGCTTTTAATAGAGATATTTTGCTTTTATTGAGAACTTTCCTGATAAAAGCTAGCTCTTCTCTTTATTGATTACACTACAATTTTAAGCCATGAGAGAAAATCTGGTATGCTCTTACCAGCTTATTATCCAAACAAGAGAACATAGGCCATCTTAAGATTTGAGAGCAGGTTCCTGTTGTCTGGAGCATCCATCCCTCCCTTCTGGAGAGGACACCCAGCTGCGGAAAGGGGGTTTTCCTGCAGAAAAGGCATTCTTGCAATGTTCTTCAGCTCCACATTTCTCCTTTTTTTCTGTAGATATCTGGTCCCTCTGAGGCTTTCCAGGTTGGGTGAGCGAAATCTCACCCAAACCCAGGAGAATGGGGAGATGTCATGGGTAAGGACTGATGTGTCTTCAGAAAAACTGCGACCTGCAGAGCAGGAGAGCTCATCCCTGTAGCCTTTGCAAAAGGGGCTAGACAGACAGTGGTCACTGAGGCAGGCATCTGATAGCCTTCTGTCTTATGGGGCCATCATACCTGGAGTCTCCCTATTGCCAGAAGAATGGGAAGAGTCATGAAGGCAATGGGTACCTTCCCTTGACAGTGGGCCTTATTTGGAGGTCTCTCATGTCTGCTGGAGCAGAAAAACCCTGAAGCTTTGGGAGCAGATCCAGTTAAATATGAAATAACCCCCCTCTCAGGCTCTTGGGAACTTGGGGAGGAAAAGTCTGCGTGTGGCAGATTTCCTGTCTGATGTGTCATCCTCACTGGTGCCTCCCCAGTAATGGTCTCCTGCCCTCTACTAACCCAGGTCACTGATGCTGACATAGAAAAAAATTTTAAATCCTCTTTTCTCTTTTTTCCTTGGGGGGTGGTATTGGTGTTTCAAGATCTAGCACAGGCTGTGGAGGGTCAGCCTGGAGTCTGTGGTACATTTGGCCAGTAGGTGATGGCCACGAGGAGCATCTTCTCCTGGCTGTATTCCAGGTCTGGCCATTAGCCTAAAGTGAGTACGGGGAGAGCCAGGGTATAGTCAGGGACTGTGACAGGGTCCCATTTATAATAATACCTAAACCCTCAAAGTTCTGATGCCACAGGAGTTCCTGTCTCTCCAGGACTGAGATGATCAGGAAGGGCTACAAATACAAGCACAAAAGCTCTGTTTCAGGCTCCAGAAGCAGGTGTCAGGGGGATATTATCCAGGAAGATGAGTCCATTTTGGAATGTGGGGTACTGAAGCCCCTTTCCCAAGAGTAGAGACGCCCAAGGCGGAGCTGAAGGATTTAAGCTAATGTCCATGGCCAACTTCTGCTACCGAGGAGGAAAACGGGTTGCGGTGAGCAAGTGGCCGCTGCCTGGGAAACCACCCTGTAGTTCTAAACAGAGCCCACCATCTGAGGAAATCCCCAGTGCAGTGTTTCATCATGCCAGTCCAGGCCCACGCACAGCAAAACACAAGATCAGCTCAGCACACGGGAGTGTCTCTTCCCCAGGACTGGCAGGCCATGGGCAAAGGTGGTAGCAGAGATTCCAGGAAGCTTTGTGCTGTGGCATTGAAAACGGGGTTCCTACCATTCTCAATGTTCCCTGTCATGAATCCGAGCAGACTCCATTCTAGAGCCTGAGTCTGAGGTCTCGGGGCATTGAATAGCAAGGCTTACCTCAATCTCGCCTCCACCGCACTGCGCTTAGAGCCTTGTGAAGAGATTGTCAAAGTAAACGGTGGCCGGCAACGCCCAGAGGGCACACTATGACCAGAGAGATGAGTCGATGAGTGTCTCTAAGTTTGGTTCTTTTGGATTCCAAGTATGGACACTCTGAGATTAAATGGTACTGGTCTTTCTCTGCCTGACTTACTTTGCTTAGCATCATGCTCCCAAGGTCCATCCATGTGGTCGAAAATAGCAAGATTTCCCTTGTTTATTGTTTTGTTTGTTTGTTGTTTGTTGTCTGTTCTTTATGGCTGCGCACTATGGTATGTATGTGCACACACCTCTCCATCCATGCATGCACCCACGTGCGCGTGGCTGCTTCCGTGTCTTGGCCGCTGTGGCTAATGCTGCAGTAAACATGGGGTGTGGACATTTTTCTAGCCAGTGTTTTCATTTCCTTTGGATATATTCCCAGGACCGGAATTGCTGGATCATATGGTAGCTCTGTTTTTAATGTTTTGAGGATCCTCTATACCGTCTTCCACAGTCAGTCTCCAGCAAGGCTGATGTCGTTCATTACTATAAGGCATGCCAAACCCAGGACACTGGCATCGGTGCAATCCCAGAACTTATTCAGAGTTTACTGGTTGTCGTGCAGATTTACTTGTGGGTATGGGTCTGTGTGTGTGCCTGTATGCAATTTAATCATGCGTGCGACTTCCTGTAATCACCACAACAATCAAGGTATTAACTGTGCCCTTGCACTGTTCAGCCCCTCCGTACCCTTCCCTAGCCCTGAACAGCCATTAATCTGGTCTCTACCTTTAAAACTACGTCATTGCCCAAGTGCTACATAAACGGAATCATGTAGTACGTACCCTTGTGGGGCTGTTTTTCCGTTCAGCACAACTCCTTGAGGATCATCCGGTTTTTGCCTGCATCAATCGTTTGTTCCTTTTCTTATCATAGAATGCAGCGCACTTTGCTGAACCATTCAATTGTAGAAGGACATTTGGGTAGTTTTCAAGTTTGGGCTATTATGAATAAAGCTGCTGTAAGCATTTATGTACAAGTTTCTGCTTAAAAATAAGTTTTCGTTTCTCTGCCCATGAGTGTAAGCGCTGGGTTCTACGGTTAAGTCCATTTTCAATATACATTTTTTAAATCTGCCGAATTATTCTCTGGTGTGGATGTGCTGTTTCTCATCCCCAGAGACGTCCACATGACCTCGCCCTCCACATCATCTACAGCACTGAGGGCCAGACCTTGTCTTTACCGTCAGACCCTCTGGCTCGTGCGTAGTGACAACTCACTGGTTTATGTCGGTTTTTCTGTAGTAGCTGGTGCTGCTCTCTCCTCTTGGGCTTTCTTGCCATGTGTGCATCCTCTCTGATGAATGTCTTCTGTTATGCTGGGTCTTCAGTTTTTCTAATGGTTAATTTTGAGGTCTTTAAAATATGGCCTCGACCAGTACTTTGTTGGCTACGTGGTTTAAAAATATTTTCTCTCAGCCCATAGCTTGGATGTTCATCCAAGGCTCTTAACAGGAGCCTTTACAAAGCAAAAGTTTTAAATTTTTCTGAGGTCTGATTTATCAATTTTCCTTTGCATGAATTGTGTTTTTAGTGTTAAATCTAATAAATCTTTGTGTAATAGGAGGTCCTGAAGATTTTATCCTTCTTTCTTTGGAGAAGTTTTATAGCTATACCTTTTATATTTAAGCCCATGATCCATCTTTTTTTTTTTAAAGATTTTATTTATTTATTCATGAGAGACAGAGAGAGAGAGAGAGAGGCAGAGGGAGAAGCAGGCTCCCAAGGAGCAGTGAGCCCGACGCGGGACTCGATCCCAGGACCCTGGGATCCTGACCTGAGCCGAAGGCAGACGCTTAACGACTGAGCCACCCAGGCGTCCCAGCCCATGATCCATCTTGAGTAATTTCTGTATAAGGCATGTGACTTAGGTTGAAAGTTCTGTTTTCATTTTTGGTTTTGCCTGTAAATATCCAATGCGCCAATATCATTTGTTTAAAAGACTACTACTCATCCCCATTGGCTTGTTTTTGCCCCTTTATCAAATTTTAACAGGACAAATTTGTGTGGGTTCTTTATTCGGTTCTGTGGTCTTTGTCCCTCCGACAAAGCGCAGTCTTGCTTACTATAGCTACTCATTACCTCTTAAGATTGGGAAGAGCGTTTGCTACCACTCTATTCTTTTCCAAAACTGTTTTTACCTATTCTAGAGAATTTCCCATTTCATATACATTTAGGATAAGCTTGTTCATGTCTACAGAAACCTTGCTGAGATTCTGATAGCCATTTTGTTAAGCCTACAGATCAGTGTAGGAAGAATTGAAATGTGTACTACACTGAATATTCTAATCCACAAACACAATATGTCTCTTCAAGTATGTGGGTCTTCTTTGATTCCTTTCATTTTGTAATTTCTAGCATAGAGATGGTGTACATAATTTTGTTGGATTAATATCTAAGTCTTTCATTTTTCTTTGAAGAAATTATAAATGCCATGTGTTTTATTTTTATTTCCACTTGTTTGCTGCCAGTATACAGAAATATGGTTGATTTTTGTGTGTCAGTCTTGAATACCTTGACTGGATAGAGCTCACTTTTTGTTCTAGGGAGGGTTTTTTCTTTGTTTGTTTTTGATAGATTCTTGGGGTTTCATGTGCAGACAATCATGCCATCTCCAGATAGAGGCAGTTTTATTTCTTCCTTTCTAATTTGTATGCCTTTTTATTGCTCTTGTCTTACTGTAGTGGTTAGGACATCCTGTCTTATTGAATAAGAGTGGTGAGAACAGATATCTTTGTTTTGTTCCAAATCTTAGGGAAGAAATACTCAGTATTTCATCGTTAAGTATGATATGAGCTATAGAGTTTCAGTAGATGCTCTTTATGAGGTTTGGTCTAGTATGTGTTTTGATTTCCACCTGTTTGAAATATTTTTGTTTGTTTTTGTTTTCTAGTTTATTCATTTTTAAATTTAAATTCAATTAGCTAACATAGAGTACATCATTAGTTTTTGATATAATGTTCAGTGATTCATTAGTTGCTTATAATACCCAGTGCTCATCACATCACCTACTCTCCTTAATGCCCATCACCCAGTTGCCCCATACCCCCACCCACCTCTCTATCTGCAACCTTCAGTTTGTTTCCCGGATTCAAGTGTCTCTCATGGTTTGTCTCCCTCTCTGATTTCTTCCCATTCAGTTTTCCTTCCCTTTCCCTATGGTCCTTTGCGCTATTCCTTATATTCCACATATGAGTGAAACCATATGATAATTGTCTTTATCTGATTGACTTATTTCTCTTAGCATAATACCCTCCAGTTCCATCCACACCGATGAAAATGGTAGGTGTTCATCCTTTCTGATGTCTGAGTAATATTCCATTGTATATATAAACCACATCTTCTTTATCCATTCATTTGTTGAAGGACATCTCAGCTTCTTCCACATTTTGGCTATTGTGGACATGCTGCTATGAACATTGGGGTGCAAGTGTCCCTTCATTTCACCACATCTGTATCTTTGGGGTAAATACCCAGTAGTGCAATTTCTGGGTTGTAGGGTAGCTCTATTTTTAATGTCTTGTGGAACCTCCATACTGTTTTCCAAAGTGGCTGCACCAGCTTGCATTTCCACCAGCAGTGTAAGAGGGTTCCCCTTTCTCCACATCCTCACCAATATTTTTTGTTTCCTGTCTGATTAATTTTAGCCACTCTGATTGGTGGAAGGTGGTATCTCATTATGGTTTTGATGTGTATTTCCCTGATGGCAAGTGATGTGGAACACTTTTTCATGTGTCTGTTGGCCATTTGAATGTCTTCTTTGGAGAAGTGTCTGTTCATGTCTTCTGTCCCTTTCTTGACTGAATTATTTATTTTTTGGGTGTTGAGTTTGATAACTTCTTTATAAATATTGGATACCAGCCTTTTATCTGATATGTCATTTGCAAATATCTTCTCCCATTCAGTAGATTGCCTTTTAGTTTTGTTGACTGTTTCCTTTACCCTGCAGAAGCTTTTTATCTTGATGAAGTCCCAATAGCTCATTTTTCTTTTGTTTCCCTTGTCTTTGGAGACATGTCTAGCAAGAAGTTGCTGCGGCCAAGGTCGAAGAGGTTGCTTCCTGTGTTCTCCTCTAGGATTTTGATGTATTACTGTCTCACATTGAGGTGTTTCATCCATTTTGAGTTTCTCTTTGTGTATGGTGTAAAGAATGGTCCAGTTTCAGTCTTCTGCATGTGGCTGTCTGATTCTGTTTGTTCCAGCTTTGTGAAAAATATCAATGGTATTTTGATATGGATTGCATTGAATGTGTAGATTTTACTATTTTTTTTCTGAAATTCATTTCTAGTTTTATCCCATTATGGTTGGAGAACATATTCTGTGTGATTTCAGCTATTTTATTCTTGTTACGTTTTGATTCATCACCCAGGAAAAGTCTGGAAATAGTCTGTCATGATGAATGTTCCATGTACACTTGGAAAGATGGTGCAGGCTTCTGGGAGTGTCACTCGGTTCTGTTGCTCGGTGGTGGTGTCCAGTGGTTCCTTATCCATCTTTGCTCCATCAGTTGCTGAGAATGGGGTGCTGGAGTCTCCAACTAGTATTGTGGATTGATTCCCATGGATTTCATTTTTTTCTCAGCTTTATGATTCTCATGGTCTTAAAATACACTTTCAGATATCATGGGGCTTGTACCCTTCCATGCTCTTTCAAAATTTCTCTGATCATCTTTATTTCCTTAGGCTTATTTCTTCATGTGAACTTTAGAATGAGCTTATCTAGTAAAAAGACAAAAAAAAAAGGAATTCTGCACTTTTATCAATATTACATCAAACTTATAGACACATAAATAATTAACAAATAACTACATAAATAACATTCATGAAGAATAAATATATAAATAACATTTACGATACTGAGAGTCTGAGAATAGGGTATGCATTGTGGTGTTATTTAAATCTTGCGTTATCATACTCATAGAGTATGGAAATGTCTTTATATAAGTTCTGCAATGTTTTGCCTGGCTTATTGTGAGGTACCTCATCCTTACTTTTTTTTCTGTTTACCGATGGGATCTTTTGTTCTATTTTGTCACTATGATTGGCTTTAACCATTTTAAGGCTCTTGATTCATATCGTCAAGAGGGCTACTACAACCATGCTCTAAGCACATGTCATTATCCTGCTTCAAGCCGACGCACAATCGACTGGGCATGACTGAAACTCTCAGAACTCTCCCTAGCGACTTGCCGTGTTCCATTGCAGTAAAAGTCCGGGAGTTCACGATGGCGATAAGATTCTGGCTATGCCACCTGGCTCCCAGATACACTTTCTGGCCTCCTGTCCCATAGCTTCCCCTCATGCTGCCAGTCACCACAGCCTTCTTGGCATTCCTAGGAAATGCTCAGCACTCCCCTGCATCAGAGCCTTTGCACTGGCCACTCCTTCTGCTTCGGTTACCCCCCAGCCAGCAGCATGGTCCATCCCTTCATCTGCTCCCATGTCACCTTATCAGTGAGGCCTTGCCTGGCTAGCTCGACAGCAGAGTAGCTCTTTCCTCATCTCCTTCACCTTCTTTGTAAAACAGCATTTATCAACATATGAAACACCATGTGTTTTATTTATCTTGTATCTTTCCACCAGAAGGTAAGCTCCACAAGGCCAAAGACTTCACCTTGTGTTTCCGGAGATGTCAACCATGTCCAACAGTGCCTCCTCCACTGACGTGCTCAGTCAGTGTTAGTGGAAAGAATGAGTAGTATCCTTCACTGCGCTGGCTTGGAAAGGGATGACCCCTCAGTGCCTGTCAAACTCCAAACTGCCTCAGATGGCCCCACGCGGGATGCCTCTGCTTTATTTTCCATGCAGGGGGTGGGGGGCTTGTGCCTCGAAAGGGGAAGAGAGGACAATGCATACGAACGGGCAGCAGAGGACAGTGTGGCACATGCAGAGGACATTAGACTAGATCCCCAGATGTCAGGAGGTGCTGGCGAAATCACTTCCTTTTCTCTCCCCACAGGAAGCAAATGTTTGGGTCCAGAACTAGCACCCAACTTCTGCATTTCTGAGGGAAGCTGCCATAGCTTCCCAGAAGGGAGCAGGATGTTCCTAAGCCAAGAGAGGCTGTGCGTGATGGGGGAAGCCCAGGGGCCCTGCAGCCCCTCTACTTCTTCCCTCTTTACTAGAATGGAAAGGGGTCCTGGTGGTCTTCAAGCCGGCTTGCTGTTGGGTCAGAGTCGACAAACTTCCTTTTAGGCTGTCCTCCAGGACAGAAATCACAGGCCATTAGCACTGCTTCCCCATCATGAATAAATACTGATTAAATGCTTGATGCTAAATGCAGTGTCTCTAAGAGTTCCTCACTTAATAAATCTAAACTACCTCTAAGTCCTTCATTCAACCACAAATCAAAACATGCAAAATAGATCAAGCTAAGGTGGTGATTGCAAAACAATGTTCATTATTGGGGTATTAATTATGCTGAAAACAATCAAATCACCCCATTTTAGGGGAGTGGTTAGATTAATTCTTGCATATTCACAAAATGGAATAATGTGTAGTTCCATCTGAAGTAAATACACGATATGAGAGATACACGATATGTAGCTAAGTAAACAGAAAGAGATTATAGGGGCACCTGGGTGTTCAGTTGGTTAAGCATCTGACTGCAGTTCAGGTCATGATCTCAGAGTCCTGGGATCCAGCCCTGCATCATCGGGCTCCCTGCTCAGCGGGGAGTCTGCTTGTCCGTCTTCCTCTGCCCCGTCCCTGCTAATGCTCTCTCTCTCTCAAATAAATGAATAAAATATTTATAAAAGAGGATTATAAAATAGTTTACAGTAAGATCCTACTACATGTTTATGAAGAAATTACTATTTAAAAACCAATATTGGGGCACCTGCATGGCTCAGTCATTTGAGCACCAACTCTTGGTTTCGGCTCAGGTCATGATCTCAGGGTCCTGGTATCGAGCCCCATGTTGGGCTCGACACTCAGTGGGGAGTCTGCTTGAGGTTCTCTCTCTCTCTCTCTCTGCCTCTGCATCTCCCCCACTTGCATGCTCTCAGTTTCTCAAATCAATCAATCAATCAATCAATCAATCAATTTATAAATACCTAATATTGACCTGGGTCACTTAATCTAGATATTGAAAACAAATTTTATCTTAAGAAGAGAATCACTCTTTCATTGGAGCAGAACACTTCAGTGGGCCCCTTGATTCTGTTAGCAAATATGGCCTCCCCTCTCCCACCCCAGTGCCACATCTAGGGAGTGGGTGGTCACCAAGTATGGCTAAAGTCCTTCTGAAAAATAAAATAAAAAAAGTCATAAACAATATGGAAGAATAACTTTCAAAAATATTAACACAGTTGCTTTTCTCATTGCTGGTTTAGAATTGCAGATTGTTCCTTCAGGCTGGAACTTCCTTCTGTGGGGACAGCCCTTGGTTGCCTCACTCATGACAAACACAGTATGTGTCCAACACTTCACATGTACGAAGGGCATCATTCACATCATTGGAAGTGTCAGGTCCTCAAAACTGCCTGGAAGGTGGGCAGAGGAAAACACTTATAATTATCAATGGGGAGTGAAGAGCTCAGCTCAGGGAGCTTCCATGACATACCCCAAATCTCAGTGCTGGTAACTACTAACCACTATCGGTGTATGTTTTAAAGTTAGTAACTCAACTTCATTAGTATCGCAGCTGAACACATAAAGCTCAGTTAATTCTCATGAACAATGAACTGTCATGCCACTGAGGGGTCCATGAGAGCTAGGAGGGATGGAGCATTTCCCTGCTCTTCCCACTTGCTGTATGGCAGGGTCTCATCCAACCAGTAATGTTTGCAGGACATGGAGTCAGAGGGAAGGGCTTATGATAAGTCACTTGAACTTCAGTAGATCTTGATCTTCTCACCCCTAAATAGACATTTCCAGCTCCTGCTACACTGTGACCACAGGTCCGGGTGAGGTATTAATCCCCTCGGCCCTTGGTTGATGGGGGTGGTGCCTGAGTTTGCTGGAACCCCTGGACTTACATTTCCTGCTGTAGCGACCTCACCTGAGCCTTCAGGTCCCCTCTGGTTTATACTAAATTGTCCCCAGGATAACATGATAGGAAATACTCCAGGAGCATTGACTGGAAGTACACTTTCCTTCCACCTTTGCTTGTACCAGCATCCTCTCTGCAGATTGTACTAGGGACACACGTGTGCATGCTTAACCACTGGTCCTAGTGCAGGACAGTGGCTGTCCAGGCTGAAGCAGGTGGTGGGAAGGACCTGCCGGTGTGTATCAACACCCACTTACAGAATCTGGGGAGAAAGAGGAAGTCTCTGCCAGCACAGGTATCAGAAGCTCAAGGAGACTAATTTGCCTTGTTTTTCTTTTCACCTTCCACCTACTACCTACCTTTGTGCATCCAGGTAATTGAGAAAACCTTTTCTAGATCTGGTGAGCTTCTGTGTGGACTAGAGCATGTGATCTCCATTCAAAGTGTTACAGAGGAAAACGGTGGAGACCCATTGAGAGTCAATTCTGGTTTGGGCACCTGGGTGGCTCAATCAATTAAGTAAGCGTCTGCCTTGGGCTCAGGTCATGATTTCATGGTCCTGGGATTGAGCTCCACATCGGGCTCCCTGCTTGCATGGAGGCTGCTTCTCAGTCTCCTCCCTGCTTGTGCTCTCTCTCTCTCTCAAAATAAATAGGTAAAATCTTAAAAAAAAAAAAAAAGTCAATCCTTGTTCTTCCATTACTGTTTTGTATTAGAGCTTCCAGCTCACTGACTGCCACCTGGTGTTGTTCTAGGCTGTTCCCTGGAAGTCGGGGTCTACCAAGCCTTATCAAAACAGATCTACAAATGATTCTTTTGGATGGTGACTCCTGTTGGGAAGAACTGGGCCATGGCCTCCTCTTCTCTCTTATGATGAATCTTGTGTACCTGCATTTCCCAGAGTGAACATTTGATTTTTCAAATCCTAGGACTGTATCCTCTATATGTAGCTTCAATCATGATTTTGACTGAATCAGGTTTGGTATTTATGACACCCTCTGTTACCTCACTTCACAGTGCACTGCTTCAAACATCTTTGCATATTTTGACGTTTACTTTCCTCTTGGGGGGATACTTCTAATATGGGATTACTGAACCAGAAAGAATTTGAACAGATCTTTTCACACAGTGTGAAATTATTTTTCTGAAAAACTACCATTTTTCAGTGCCACTAGCAATACGCTTACTTCCAAATGACCTACTGTTATTGCAATGTATTCTTCATGTGTATTTTTGTTAATGTAACTGCACTGCCTAGGAAAATACTGAGATATAAATTAACATGTCTTCCTCTTGTTCCTCTACCTAAGTAGAATTCACTGCCTGCTCAGCTCAGCGTCCAGTCCTGACAGAGATAATGGGATGGAGAAGCCCAGAGTGGAGGGGCTGATTTCTGGAGAGAGGGCACAGAGGTAGCTATAGAAGAAAATACTCTGAACAAAAAAGAGAAGAAGGTTAGAGATAGAAGAGGTGAAGAGAGAGGGGAGCCAGGGGAACCAGCATTGGAAGATGTTTTTTTTAAGTTTTAGAAGTAATAGCTGCCATGTTGAGTGTACTTTTGAGGGGGAAAGCGTGTAAAAATGAGATGTTGAGGAAATTTGGCTTTGCGTTTTGGGTGCAATTTCTTTTTAAATATAGTTAGGAAAGAGATAACCTTCACCATGACTTCCACAGTCTTTGACCTATGTTAAAAACAAAAAAGAATATATACTTACCAAGTTATAATGATCGTCAAAATACCCACTCAAATTTGAAGGATATTGCAGAGAACACTGTGATATTAATAATGCCCACTGGGGAAATCACAGAGTTTTGACTCCTAGGTGCATTAGATGGGGAACCAGAGCTCTAGTGTTAAGTGAGTTCATTCATATGAAGTCTAAACAACTCCTCCATAGCTCAGACTTTGCTTTTCGACCCTGCTTCCAAAGAAATACAATTCCCTTTATTTTTAATTTAAATTCAATTAGCCAGTACACCATCACTTTCAGATGTAGTATTCAACAATTTATCATTTGTGCTCATCACGTCATGTGCCTTCCTTAATGCCCATCACCCATTTGCCCCATCGCCCCAACCTCTCCTTCCACAACCCCCAGCTTGTTTCCCAGAGTCAAGAGTCTCTCACGGTTTGTCTCCCTCTCTGATTTCTTCCCATTCAGTTTTTCCCTCCCTCCCCCTGTGATCCTCTATGTTATTCCTTATACTCCACATATGAGAAACCATATGATGATTATCTTTCGCTGATTGACTTATTTCTCTTAGCATAATACCCTCCAGTTCCAGCCACGTCGATGTAGGCTGAATTCATGGGTGTTCAGAATGTTTTGATAGTTATCTAGCTAAATTAAAGGGACCAGATGAAACGAGGTCCCTTACTCTTCAGCCATCTTGCCTCCTCCTCCTGAAATACAACTTGTTAATAAATTACAGTGTTTCCTAGAAGGAGAAAGGTTTTGGGTAGACTTTTTCCCTTCCCGCCATGAAAAATGGTCTCCTGGGAACTGTGTGGCCCTTGTGTGCACAACCAAGCAAGTATCAAACCACAGTTCCAGGCCATGTGCTGCCAGCAACAAGAGAAATTCATGGCGTGGTGATGGTAGAGGAAGACCCCAAGCTGTTGTAAGATCCCTTCCTGCCTCCCCAAGCTTACAGGTTGAGCAACCTGGGAGGTAAAGAAGTATTGGGGATTAAGTGAGGCTCTGCATGGTCTAGTTGATGCCTGCAATGTCCCCAGTGAGTGTCACAGACCTGGTAAGAACCCAGGACTCCCAAGATGTGGGAAGGGAAGGGGACCCTAGCGATGATCGGGAAAGAGCGACATCTGGTGGCACCAGGTAGGAAAGAGGAAGCAGACCTTCTTCCTCACTCCTCAGGAGGCAAATACAGTCAGATATCCGCACCACAGCCCCCAGGTAGTCCTGTTAACGTATTTTCCGTCAGGACTGTTATGAATTTCGAAGATATAAGATTTCCTAAGCCAAATTTTGGGCAGCAATTGGGCTGAGCCAGAGAACACCACCCCAAAGGGTGGCAGAGAGCAGCCATGAGAACCCAGTCAGAGCAAGGTAACACCAAGGGTGAGGATGAACTTTAAAGTCCGAGGGACCCTGGGCGACCCAGTTAAATGTTTTAAACCTTGTTAAATGATCACAATAATTGTCCTGGGTAAAACTTTGGCAGGAACTAAAGATAAAGTGTTAAGTATTCCTGGGGAGGGTATGTGCTCTGGTAAGCGCTGTGAATTGTGCAAGACTGTTGAATCTCAGATCTGTACCTCTGAAACAAATAATGCAATATATGTTAAGAAGAAAAAAAAAAGAAGAAGAAGAAGGTAGCGGGAGGGGAAGAATGAAGCCGGGGAAATCGGAGGGGTAGACGAACCATGAGAGACGATGGACTCTGAAAAACAAACAGGGTTCTGGAGGGGAGGGGGTGGGAGGATGGGTTAGCCTGGTGGTGGGTATTGAGGAGGGCACATTCTGCATGGAGCACTGGGTGTTATGCACAAACAGTGAATCATGGAACACTTCATCTAAAACTAATGATGTAATGTATGGGGATTAACATAAGAATAAAAATAAATAAATAAAAAATAAAAAATAAAAAATAAAAAAAAAGATAGTGTTAAGTATTCAGTCTATACCTCATCCTCCCCTCTGTGGGAAATCCCTTGTTGGTGCTGCTCTGGAGAGAGGGCACAGAGGATCAGTAGAATCTAAGGAGATTATATTAGATCAGTATGACCCAATGTGAGTTTTGGAATATATTCGAAGGTGGACTGAGGACACATAAAAGACTTTGCAGATACTTATGGTTAAATATTGTCAATGTATTTGGTAACAACAGCAACAAAACCCAAAAAACAGAAAACAATGCTTAATACAAGTTTTTGCTAATGAAAGTTTAACACATATTTTTAAAGGGGGGTAGAGCTTAGCTAATTAAATTTCCTAGACACTTTCAACTGTGTTTATAAATGTAAATCCCAGTAAACTGTCTGACTAATAAATCTTCTCATGGTCTTAAGTAATCACAAATCAAATGAATACACTTAGTAATATGCTGTCTATTATGTTTTCCACAGTGATGTTTACAAACAGTACAATTCTCTTACAACTTTCAACTTAAAGCCACAATCCTATGGGCAAATTCCTCCTCCAC
>NC_138374.1:135774748-135797357 GCF_054177405.1 Leptonychotes weddellii
GAATGAGAGACAGAGAGCATGAGAGGGAGGAGGGTCAGAGGGAGAAGCAGACTCCCCGCCGAGCAGGGAGTCCGATGCGGGACTCGATCCCGGGACTCCAGGATCATGACCTGAGCCGAAGGCAGTCGCCTAACCAACTGAGCCACCCAGGCGCCCAGGCCACAGCAACTTCTTTCAAGACATGTCTCCAAAGGCAAGGGAAACAAAAGGGAAAATGAACTTTTGGGACTTCATCAAGATAAAAAGCTTCTGCACAGCAAAGGAAACAGTCAACAAAACTAAGAGGCAACCCACAGAATGGGAGAATATATTTGCAAATGACATTACAGATAAAGGGCAGGTATCAAAGATCTATAAAGAACTTCTCATACTCAACACTCAAAAGACAAATAATCAAGTCAAAAAATGGGCAGAAGACATGAACAAACACTTCTCCAAAGAAGACATACAAATGGCCAATAGACACATGAAAAAATACTCAACACCACTAGCCATCAGGGAAATACACATCAAAACTGCAATGAGATACCACCTTACACCAGTTAGAATGGCAAAAATTAACAAGTCAGGAAGCAACAAATGTTGGCAAAGATGTGGAGAAAGGTGAACCCTCCTACATTGTTGGTGGGAATGCAAGCTGGTACAGCCACTCTGGAAAAGAGTATGGAGGTTCCTCAAGATGTTAAAAATAGAGCTACCCTATGACCCAGCAATTGCATTACTAGGTATGTGTACCTTTAGACACCAGTATCCTTGACACCTGACCACCAAGCAGGGTGAGACCCAGCTCTTTCCAGTCCAGCCTTCATCTGTGACACTGTTTTATTCATCTGTACACTCAGAGCAAAGCCTTTCCTGCTCCGATTCTCCAGGCCACTCACCCTTCACCTCCAGCTCAAGTGTCATCACTTCTGTAAAGTCCCTGATTAGCCCCAAGTAGAAGTGACCATTTCCTCCACTGTGTTCCCAAAGTGTCGTATACTTTCCTCTCTCACAGCTGCCTCCACACGTTGTCACAGCCACCGGACCATATCCCATGGAGCGCCAAACCCCTCCATTCACTAGTGTGTTCCCTGAACCCATCATATTCTCCCGGCACTCAGGCTGCTCAGAACTCTTCCCTAAAACAATAATAAGTAGGTGAAGAAATGCAGGACTAAACAGGGCGATCTGTAATGAACCTATCTTTGTGCAGAGTGACCTGAATATTACAGAGAAGTGAAAATGTGTAGTCGTGGAGGGAAAACCACCTTGTGGGGAGCAGTAGGAGCATTGTTAGCGGATATAGTTGAATGCTCCCATAGTCTAGTGTTGAATAGCTCTTGACGCACAGTGGTGCTTAATAGCAAGGCAGGGGGCTGGGAAGACTGGGGGTCTTGCTGCTCAACCACTGTCCATCAGGTTCTGGTCTAAATGATGACTTGATTTCATTACCACAGGGAACTCTTTCCATTCAGCTTCCAAAGATGGGCATAAACCAGGACAAGGACAGGAGAGGAGCAGATCCATGGGTTAAGCCTTCTGCTTTGCGCTGGAAAAGCTGGTTTGAAGGAAAAGCCAGCCCTAGATGTGGAGATTGACACCTTGACTCTGGATTATGGTGCCTCAGAAGGCAACTCCATATGTATTCTATAGTCTCTGGCTTCTCTATTCTCCAGAGGTGGATGGAGCTGGGACACAGCAGAACTAGGTCAGGACAGCTTGGGGTTTTTTGTAGTTTTCTTTCTTTTTCTGTGTTTTTCTGCCAGTTCTGGCCACCTCCCTTCCTCTGGGGATATGCTGAGCTCAGCAAGCCCAGCTCCACCAGCTCTGCCCCCTGTGCCCATTGGCTTCTGGTCATCTGGTCATCTGATAAGGCTTAATGCTTCTGCTGCAGACAGGACCTGCCTCACTCTGTCCTGCTGGCACACCTGGCAGCCAGGCTGACTATTGCTGCTCCAGGGCCTCCTCCCAGCCTCAGATTTCAGCTCAGCATCTCCAGCAGCCTGGCTCATGGCTCTGCTATTTTCCTTGATCCTCGGTGAGTATCTCTGCCCCTGCTTACTGAGGCTTCAGCGTCTCCCCAGAACTTTGATCAGGGAGAGTGCTCTCTCCTCCCAGCCAGTGAAGATCCTGCTATTTTTTAAGGAGCAGCTTCACCTGCTCTCTTGCCTTCTCTGTGTCTAAACTCAAGCCACTGAATCCATACCCAATTTATAATCCATTTGATCATCAGAGTTTTTTCTATTTCCCTTTATTTACACTGACAAATTTATAATAGTTTATCTCATTTCCCTTTTTATGTAAATTTCCCTAAATGTATTCTTTATAAAAAGACAAATGAACCGTGGGTAACAGCACGTAGAGCAAGAAAAAGAAGAGAACCGGAAGACAGACAGCTTTCACAGGTCATACTGTCCAGTTTCCTCTCAAAGGTGTTCCATATAATGTTTCCCTAGGGTCCCCCAGTTTCTTATCATCCAGAATAATTTACTGTAAATGAGGATTTTGGAGTCAAAGCGACCTGAGTTTCAGTCCTTGTTCTTAGATTTCTTAGCTGTCTGAATTGTTAAATTACCCTCTCTCTCTGGAATCCTACTTTCATCTGTGAAATGAAGGTAATAGTATGTTCTTTGGAGGTTTGCTAGGAGACTTTTCATGAGATAATGAACTTGGGGCATCTAACAAGGCCTACTAGGTCTCTTCCCTAATCAGTCACAACCATTTTATTGTCTCGAGGATCCCATGCATCACCAAAGCTCACACTGGCACTTAATGTGCTCTCTGTAGGGTGCTGGCTGAATTCCTAAACACCAATGTATTCCCTGTATCACCTGCCAGCAAGTCCAGCCCCATCAGGAATGTCCTATCACCTCTTCTCTGCTTTCCTTCAGCCCCACCTCCTTCATGAAGCCTCTCTGGTTTGACTACCCATAGTCATCTACCCTGCTCCAGAACTTTCAAGTCCCTCTTGGGCTCTGTCACTTTCATACCTGCACACCAGGCTTGACACACTTGGTTTGCACTGTGTATATACAGGCTTTCTCTTTACTAGATGTGTGGGGTGTTATGTGTAATATTACTTTGAGGTTTAGACAGTTACAGACAAGGTCTCACTGAGTCTGAGAGTGGCTATATCCTGGAGAATAAGGGCATTGGATTATTTAGAAATTATTTGGAAATGAAAAGAAGAAAATATTCCAGAATAAGCCACTAAAATTCTTGGATCTGCCTGAAAGACTCTAGACCAAAGACATTAGCTTCTTCAGAAATATTGCATAAGATGTGGGGGGTGGGGCATGACTGTTCTGCAGTTCAGAATGCCTAGGGCCTTGGGGACCACTGATGGGCACAGGGCTCAGGACTCTCGGCAGCATTAGAAGGGAGCCTAATGCATAGAGGAGCCCGATCACCCAGAGGTCCTACAGGGAGAAACTACGATGTCCTATGATGTGCTGGCCCTTAAGCCTGGGGTTTGGAACCAAATGTAGGGCTGCTTTCTGACCTGTTGATCAGGGCTCAGCAAACTACAGCCCACAAGCTAACAAAGTCTAGCAAAGATTTTCTAGAGAGTTGTGTTGTTTGAACAAAGTCTTGGGATTGACGATATGATCTCACTCGCTTCCTTCTTTTCTCCTCAGCCATTTGCACCGGACCTGGTCTCTTAGGTAAGATTTTTGGGGTCCTGAGAGGGAGGCCTCCAAGCTCTTGAGATGGAAAACTTGATGCTTCCTTGGGGCATGGAGAGAGGCTCTCTAGTTCAATAGAATCTGAGTAAATTTCCTCTCCAGTTTCTCAGTCCAACCACTCTGTCCTATGTGGGTGGGTTTCCACCTCCAGAACCTGGTAGGAGTTTGGGTGGTGTTTCCTGCAAGGGGATTCCCTCCCACTTGGCCTCTGTGGCCTAAAACTCTTGGCCACCTCCAAGTAGCAGACGGCTTTGTCTGGGGACTCAGAAGGTATCCCACCCCCTTGTCGGCATATCTGGGAGAGGAACTTCCTTTTGTCCTCCTGGGCTCTACCACTTCCCAGCCCCAGTGCCAACCTGCATGGCTCCTTTGAACTAGAAATGCATCTACTTGTGTGCAGTGTGTGGTTTGACCAGCAGTGGGCAGGCTGGATTTCAGCCTCCACTGGCCACCTGTGTGGACCATGCACAAGCTGCACAGAGAATAGGTCTGTCAAGAGGAAGGCTGTGATCTTGACTCAAGGGGGTTGGTCGTGGACCCTCAGCTTCTTACACATTATCCCATGGGTCTTTTTCTCTTAATGGTAGAGGCTTTACCAGAGAGGGACAGCCACAGACTCTGCAGTGGCCGTGAGGAACTCCACACCAGCAGGATGTAATTCAGTTCTTTCAGCATTGCCTCTTCAGATTATTAGTCTAAAAATTAGATTACGTGGTCTTTTTTCCTGTGGTGTCCAGGGGTATCCTCACTGCTGGTACAGGGACCTCGGCTCTACAGCTTTCCCACAGCCCAGGTCACTGCTCCTCCACCCCCAGCCCTGCTCTCGAGCTGTCAGCCAACAAAGTAGGCTGAGGGCACTGCCCGGGAGGCAGCTGCCCCGATGGCCCCTCTGCCCTTCTCTCTGGCTCTCAAATCTCTTCTCAGCTGTGTTTCCTTGACACTTAGGCTGTTTCTTTCTTACATGTTTCTTCTTTCCTGGGAGGGGTTCTAATTCTCCTTTCCATGGAAAATAAAACTCATTTAAAGCCAGAATTTTACAATTCAAAATCAGATAACATGTGCATGTAGATAGCTAGTGCTTCCTGGAGTACACAATAATGCATGTCTAAATTCAAATCTTGCAATGACCCAACTGCTATTTCTGGGTGACTCTTCTTGAGTTATGTTTGTACCCTGTAAACATAGGTGTGCAAAAATGAAAACCTTTCTTAGTTTTTTAAGTTAAATTTTAAAATCTATTTCTAGCCTCCATTCCTCATATTGCTTCCCTCAAAAAACACATGGAACCAAAGGAGACACAAAAACAAATGAACAAACCAAATGTCAACTTCCAATGCACTCTAAAATCAACCAGCTCAGTGTTTCTCACTCAGCAACTTCTTCTGGGGTTGATTCCGGGTTCTAGGGAGTTTTTGCAGAGCTGAGGCAAGGTAGATGGTGGAAGATCTGGTCCTCCAAAGTCATATTCCATTCGTGCATGTGCCTCAGTCACCCACATGTCCCATGTGGTCATAGGTGACACTGCTCGTAATGGAGTAGGCCACAGACAAGCAGTCCCGTGTGACCCCTCCACGTGCCCCAGACCTGTCTCAGTCAACTACCCCACTCCATGGAGGCATGGCCCATTCATCTCTTCTGTATCATGCTGTCATTCAAGGGCTACACATGTAGCCAACTAGCTCTTCACCTTTTGTATCTCACCCTTCCAGGCTGCTGGAGTCTTTGTGGGGTTGCCCCAGACCTCTTAAATATAATCTCCTGGAGGGCAGCAACGCTCTGAGTTCATAAACCAATACCTGGAACATAGTATATACTCAACAAAAGTGTGTTGTCTGATAGGCTCTTCTTTGCTCTCCTACAGCCATCTCCACTCTATGTCTGTGTCTCGGTGGAAGAGGGAGAGAATTTCCATTAGCTTTTTCCACCCTCAGAGTTATTATCAGGAAGCAGAATCATGTACTGGATTCCTCAGAACATATCTGGAGGCTCTGGGGAGATTGTCTCTTACCCCAAGCCCTAGAACCCTCTAGACTAAGATTCTGACTGGTCAAGGCTCTGACCCTTCCTTCATCCACTGCTGTCTGCATTCCTCTGAGCTGGGTTCTTGAGCACAGGAAGATGTCATGAGAAACAGCAAGGATGGGTAGTGGGGGATGACGGATATTGGGAGAGAAAGAGAGTCAGGTTGTTCAGCCCAAGTTATATCTATAAAGCCAGCCTCCATCTGGCTGCCACCGGGGGAGGCAGAGTCAAGAAATGACAACACAACAGAGCACATCTCTATACTTGTATTCCGACCTGGGGCTTCCACTGCTTAGCGGTGTGAGTATATATATGTAGGTGTCTTGAAGTGGAGTTTCTTGGCAGGGTAGGTTAAGAGTGGAGCAGAATCAGAACTTAGGGATGGGGTCCTGAAGCTCCTCTCCCTCCACTTCCCTTATAAGCCCTCCATCTCAGACCCCAACATCCCACACCCTCTGGGAGTGTTGGAAGTGTTCCAAGATGCCTGAGTTCTCTCTCATCCTCCAGATGCCCATCCAAGCTCCCATCCCTTTGGAGGGTCTTCATCCAGTGTGCGGCTGGTGGGAGGTGACCACCGCTGTGAAGGGCGGGTGGAGGTACAGCAGGCCGGCGAGTGGGGCACCGTGTGTGATGATGGCTGGGACAAGAACGATGCAGCTGTGGTGTGCCGGGAGCTGGGCTGTGGAGCCGTCAAGAGGGCAATCAGTGGTACTTCATATGGGCCACTGACACAAGAAAATCAAAAAATCTTCATCCAAGAATTCAAATGCAATGGCATGGAAGAGAGCCTGTCTCAGTGTGAAAGGGAAGATTTTTTCGACTGCACCCACGAGGAGGACGCAGGAGCTGTATGTGGGTGTAAGTACCGTAGCCCCACACCCTCTGCCACCCAATCCGTGGACCAGAGTCACCTGTCTTAACCCCCACCATGGACTTCACACGTAGTAACTAGCTCCTCACCCTTCGTATCTCACCCTTCTCAACTGTGAGCCCAGCAGAGGAACATTATCCTCACTTAGTATTGTTCCTGCTCTTTGGATGAGGTAAAGCATTTAGCTTAGTTTCAGCCTACATGAGAGCCTGCTTCTCTCCTTCGCACACACACACACACACACACACACACAAGCATGCCCAGATCCATCCACCACTAAGTGTTGGTTGAAGAGTATAACCTGTGTCTGGAACTCAGGGGAGGTATGGGGAAGAAAAGAGCTGGCAAGGTATGATGTATGTTTCCTGGTTTTTGCCCCTAAGAAAACCAAGTACAATGCATGCTCTTCCAGCTCTCAAGTGTTCCACCAATGAAATAGTGGACAAGAGATGCTCTTAGGAAACCAACACAACACTTTGCCTTCTGTGCATTAATAATCCCCTCTTTGCATGCACTTCCCACTAGACTGTGATTTGCCTGAGAGGCTGGTCCATGCCTTCTCTTTGTCACCCTGCAGACTGTTACCAGGGAAACAACTAATAAATCCTTGTGCCTGATGCTGAGATCTCATTCCTACTTCTTAGAGAGATTGAAGGTTGGGAGCACTAATTCACAATACTTGGGTGATAATGCTGATAATGAACCAGGAAGTTTTGGGGCTTGGACACATTGCGTATGTTACTATTGCATTTTATTTTTTAAAAATCTATGCAATCCCTCTACTTGCCTCTTATGAGGAACAAATGAGAATATGAATATGGAAATAATTTAAAAAACTAAAAATGTTACAGAAATAATTAATTCACTTGGAACTGAAAAATGACATTCGTTCCATTGATTCACTCATCCAACCCATTCAACAAGCATCTACTGGACGACCCTAAGCACTCTAGACACATTGTACTAAACACCAAGAACAGAGGGATGTGCCGATGGGGCTCTATTCTGGGAAGACCATGTTCTTGATTAAACAGACACCTCCTCTTTCCTTTCCCACAGTCGAAGAGAATGTGCGGCTGGTTGATGGCCCCAAGCGCTGCCAGGGCCGAGTAGAGGTGAAGCACCAAGGGCAGTGGAAAACTGTGTGCAAAGCAAGCTGGAGCTTTGCAGCCACCAAAGTGGTATGCCGGCAGCTGGGATGTGGACGGGCCATGCTGACCCGGAAATGCTGCAACAAAGCCACCCAGGGCCAAGGGCCCATCTGGATGAGAAAGGCATCATGCTCAGGAAAAGAAATCAGCCTTCAGGATTGCCCTTCTGGGGTTTGGGAAAGGAACAACTGCACCCATGATGAGGACATGTGGGTGGAATGTGAAGGTAAAGCCCATGAGTCCAGAAACTAGATTCATTCATGAATTTGGTTAAACTGGATTCCATTTAACCAATGTCTATAGACAGCTAGTGAGGCATCAAGTGACAGTGACAGAGTCAGTTACTCATCAATTCTTGTTATTTATTTATTTATTCATTCATTCATTCATTCATTCATTTATTTTAGAGAGAGAGAGAGAGAGAGGGAGAGCACAAGTGGGGGAAAGGGGAGAGAGAATCCCAAGGAGACTCCAGTCCGGCGATCATGGAGCCCAATGCGGGTCTCTATCTTACGACCCTGAGATCATGACCCCAGACAAAATCAAGAGTTGGGCACTTAACTGACTGAGCTATCCAGGTGCCCCTCTTGTTTTTTTAAAACGCTGACATCAATGCCTCCCTCTGTACAGGAAAATGGTTCCAGTGATAAGTAAGTGCTAGATTACTGTGAACTACTAGTATATTGAATTCTACATAATGGAGACAGAGCATGCCACTCCATGTATTGTTGAGCTCTTTAATTTAAAAAAACTATTAGGAAATCACTTATTAATATTAGATTTTTATAAATTAGAGAAGTGGAAAATCCTAGTTAAGGAAGGGACCTGGACTACACGGTCAGGCAGAGAGAAGGGGATGTAGGCACAGAAACTCAGTGGATGGTCTCACGTGCTGACGGGATCTGAGTGTAGAGGAACTTCTCTGTCAGTCCCCCTGCCTCCCGCCACCCTCACTCCCTCCTGCACCTGCAGATCCCTTTGAACTGCAGCTGGTAGGAGGAGACAGCCGCTGCGCTGGGAGGCTGGAGGTGCTGCACAAGGGCGAGTGGGGCACTGTCTGTGACGATGGCTGGGGAGAAGAAGCCGACCAGGTGGTATGCAGGCAGCTGGGTTGTGGGGAGTCCCTCTCTCCATCTGCCAAATTCCGGAGAAGATTTGGCCCTGGGGTCGGCCGCATCTGGCTGGATGACGTTGCTTGCTCAGGGGAGGAGAGGTCTCTGGAGCAGTGCCCGCATAGGTTTTGGGGCCAACACAATTGCAACCATGCAGAGGACGTGGCTTTGGTCTGTGCAGGTAAGTCCTGGGGCAGAGTTCATGGGGACATCATGGGGGGAGGGGAGGGACGGGGGTTCCCACTAGGGTGGTCCCCTATTTTACACTTCCTTCAGGGGATATGAGTGAAGCTTTTGAGCAATAAATAGAAATAATGATGATACTAATAATAAACCCCATACTGTAGGCTTACTGATGTGAGAGGAAGAGAGGTTTTAAAAATTACTGGATCAACACCCTTATATTAAACATAAACAAAGTGAGACTCAGAGAAAATAAACAAATTGCCAAAATCATAAAAATTGCTTTGAAATGATAGATCAGTACTAAAGTGACTTGTCCTGACTCTGATCTCCGGGGTCATTCTCCCAGATGACCGTAACCCTCACAAACTAAGTTTAAACTATGGGAGACAGTCCTACCTCATTCTACCTGATGTCACTCCACGGATTTTAGGTGAACCTGTGGGAATGGGGCTAGGGTAGGGGGGGCTCTTGGGATGCCCAGGAAACAGAGTCATTCCAGACAGTGGGGAGACTGTAGGCCTCTTCAGGGAAGGGAAGGAGGAAGCCCTGCCCCAACTTGAGCCAGGAAATGCAAGCTCAGCCCCTGGGGGCTGAAGCCCAGCTTGATAAGCAGGCTTGGTTTAACCACGCTGCGGTGGAGCCAGGTGAGGGCTCGATGACCAGCTAGTGCCCAGAAGAGGAGAGATTTAGTCATGGAAGACTACAGTTTGAGCCCTGATCCTGCCATTTTGAGCCTCTGTAATCTTAGTCACTTAAGTACTCAGGACCTCATTGTTTTCATCTATAAAATAGAAAGGCCCTTGTCCCATTGATCATGAGTTTCATGATCGTGCGAGGGTGAGATGTGTTCATATACGGGAACACTGTTTGTGGCAGCTGGCTAAGTAAGCCCCTGGAATGCTGCACCTGCCTCCGACTTGACACACATCTGCGGGGGATGTGTGTACGATTAGGGTCTGGGAGGGCCTCTCTTTCCTATACTAGGGCCCAATCTTCTTTCTTAGCCTCTTTGAGAGTGAATGAAATGATCCTTTTTGACATGTCCCATCCTTACTGTACATTCTTCTTCTCTTTACAGAACAGTAGCCTGGCCTATCTGAAGCTCAACCCAACCCCCACAGGCCCCACGTGTCCCCTACTTCTCATGGACCCTGATTGGCCTGGCCTGAGCCCCGCTCTGCCCCCCGCAGGCGTCTGAACCCTGTGCCCTGCCTTGTTCTAGAGCCACGCACTCCTGTCATTGCCTGGAGACATGAGCTGTTGAATGCCCTCTGCCGGGGAAGATGAGCCCACAGTCACCCTGGACTCCTGTGCTGCCTCTTCCCTCGCAGCCTGGGATCCCCAGGCTGGTGCCCTGACCAGTGTGGGCCATGGCTGGGCACCACCTATGTCTGTAGAGAACATGAAAGGAACCAGACCATTACGTGGAACCTGGGGAGGAAGCTCAGAGTCTTTTAGCTCTTTTTCTCATGCTTGAGGTGATCACAACTGATAACACCTCACTGCCCTCCTGCTTCTCGGGGGCAGCACATTCTTTCAGGAGCAGGGCAGCATCCTGTAATTGTAGACGCTTTGATGGTCCTTGGAAGCAATGGTGTGCCCCTCAAATGCCTGCAATAAAAATCCTTTGTTGACCCTCCAACGTGGTTGCCATTTATCCAGAAGAATCTTACAAATGCATTCTAACTGACCTAGGGAAACATGTGTTGGCGACGGGGCTGCCTCCGGAAGGAGGGGAGGCTGAGGCAGAAGGAGGTTGGGGAGGCCGGAGTTGTGCCTCCTGCCAATCCGATGATACCACTTTCACTGTATCCACTCAGATGCTGGTGCCTGCAAGTCTGAGGCAAGGCACAGTGATGCTAAGGTCAGGACCTAATTCTAAAACTCAGCAGCCTTGCACTCTGAGGCTCAGCTGAGCATCTGCTGTATGCCTGCATTTCCGCTGCCTAATAAAGGGACCCCCCCAGTCTCTGCAGCTGCCTCCTGTGCGGTGGGCTTTTTTTGCCACCGGCAAGCAGGTGTGCCTTCCCAGCGATGGCCTTTGGAGCACCGCTGGGCAGAAGAGGACCCGCCGGCAGATCCGACCAGCTGTGTTACAGAGCCCTATCCTCCTGTCTCTTCCCTAGCATGGGAACACGGAGCACCTGGCCCGTAGTCAAGAAGAGAAGGCCTCGCCAAACATTTTGGGATCTACCTTGTTTACTCAGAGACTTTGTCTTTATCTGATCAGCTCTCTTTATCTGATGAGGTCTTCCTGATTTTCCCTACACACTAGCATCCTGTTCGCTTCACCCCATGGTAGCTGGAACCCCGAGGCCTCTGCGCAGCCTGCACCAAGCCATTGAAAAGCTATTTTACCCTCAGTGGAGCAACAGGGTTGGAATGTCATAAAAGGAACTTCAAATTCCCTCTAGTTTTATATTAAAATTTCATTTATCTCCATTCCAGTAAGCCCCCTGAGTGTCAGTCAGATAAAAGTAAGAGCTCTTGGGAGAGACAGGGTGAATCCCACCTGGAAGCAAGAGTTGATAGTAGCCTAAATAGTGAGTGTCACTGAAGGAGAGCAAACCGAGAAGGTGACCCTGGCCTGTTGTGGGGACAGAGGTCATGTCCGCATTGGGCTCGGATGATATAGTACATCAGAGCCTGAGCAGACTAGCATGTGACCATGGCTGCCAGCTCTCAGACACTGCTGAGTCTTCCCAGACTCGTCACTCATCTCTCCCAGGGGCCTCTTATCAGGAAATAGGCCAGCCAGGCCCCCCAGCCGGGCCCCCCCCAAGAGGCCGCTCACCTGCGGCTCTGCATTTAGGGGGAGTACTGCCTGAGTAGGGCAGGGATTCTGAGTCGGTGTACACCTTCTCCCGCAAGACACCCTCCTGAGACCCTTGCCAGGGTCCAGATCCTTAGGTACCCTGCACTCCTGGGCCCACACATGCGCAGTGTGCACCCCTTCAGCTGGCCTGGGGCAGACGGGGCCCAGTGGGCCCGTGGGGCTGGGGACTGGTTTGCTGCCACTTGCAGAGTCTGCACAGAGGGCTCCAAAACCCCCCGAGGCAGCAGCGACAGACTTGCCACAATCAGTGCCCACCTGGACTTGCTACCTGGCAGGGTCCTCACCAGCACACAGGGCTCCCAGATCTGTCTTAGTGGAAGACGCAGTGGGCAGGCCACTCACTCTGTCATCAGTGGAATATTCTCCCCGGGGTAGGTGAGTTAGGGCTTGCAAGATGCATGCGCCTTGTGACCTGCTTGTCCCGTCCCTTGTCTGGATCCTGATCACAGCACACACACCTTCACCCGGCCTGGGGCAGCCAGGGAATCCCCCGTAGAAGGGACCCAGCCCCTGAAGTCTCCCTGAGGCAGCTACAGATTCTCTGCCCTCAGCCCCCATTAGCACTTGTTGCTTTATGGTCCCAGGCTCCTCCAAGCGGCCAGGGCCCCCAGGCGCCTCTCCTATGTAGATGGGGCCATGTGGCCAGTTCTCAGAACAGACGTGACACCCATCAAGGCCATTGACAGAGCTTGCCTCGCCCATGCTCTCTCTCCCCATCTGCTGGCTTGTCAGGGAAGACCCCAGCGACACAGGGGTGTCCAGAGCCATCCGAATGACTGGGTGGCAGGCTCCTCACCTAGTCTCTGCTGACTGTGAAACAAGTAAGTCCTGGGTCAAGCCAGGGAGATGTTTGGATGGCTTATTAAAAGCACTTAGCTTATTCCGACTAACACAGACATAAATAGTTTTTACAAAATCAATTACATTTCTTTGGAGCCCGCCAACAAAGGCCCGGATGGACGCTCCGCTTCTTTGGAAGCCTCTGAATATCTAGTATTTGGTGCTAATCAGGGGATGTGCCCCCTGGCCCACTCATAATTGTGTTTTTAGTATGAAGTAATCATAGTTTATTTTTGACGGTCTCCTGAGCCTTTTTGTTTTTAAACTGTACGCAACGTGTCCATTGCAAACATTGTGAGTGTGTGTATTTTCAGACCGTATTTTTTTTTTTAAGAGCAGTTTTAGGTTCAGCAAAATAGAGAGGAAGATACAGAGAGTTCCCATACACCTGCTGCCTCCACACGTGCACAGACCCCCACCCCCGAATTGCCAACATTCCTCACTAGGGGGTGCATTTGTTACAATCAAACTGCTTTGACACATCATCACCCGAATTCCATAGTTTACATGGGGTTCACTCTTGGTGGTGTTCTATGGGTTTGGGCAAATTTATGAACATGTATCCACCATTATAATGTCACATAGAGTAAGTTTATCTCCCTAAAACTCCTCTAAAGTCCTCTGTGCTTGCCCATTCATCCCTCCCTCCCCCCTAACCCTTGGCAACCACTGATCCTTTTACTGTCTCCCATAGTTTTGCCTTTTCCAGAATGTCATAGAATTCGAATCACACCATACGTAACTTTCTCAGACTGGCTTCTTTCACTTAGAGATACGCATTTAAGTTTCCTCTATGTTTTTTCATGGCTTGATGGCTCATTTCTTTTTAGCACCGAGCAATACTCCATTCGTTTATTTATCCATTAACCTACAGAAGGACATCTTGGTTGCTTCCAAGTTTTGAAAACCATGAATGAAGCTGCTATAAACATCCATGTGCAGACTTTTGTGTGGCTATGTTTTCAACTCCTTTGGGTAAAAACTAAGGAGCATTTTTAAACAACACAGTCCTGTCTTCCTGGCCACAGTTAATTGGTACCACGAATGGGCATCTGTCCCAAGCTGGATGGATCAGCCCTTCCCAGGAGACGGGAACTGTGATTGAGAGTAGCTGGACTTGTAGCACATCAACCCAGGAGCTGTGGGTGGCCGTTTTCCACATACCAGGTGCATCAGAGAATGAGAAGAAGCCCTTCCACATAGATAAGCTAGAAGGTACAAAACAGAGAGGAACACAGATGAGAGACAGAGAGAATCCAGACAGCATCTTCTGGTTCTGGTTCTTGTCTTTTTCTGGAATCCAGCTGCATTCCTAATTTTAGGTTCTGTGACAAACTACTGTATACTTATAATATACATTTTATGTATAGATACATACATATACGAATACATATATGTAAATTTTTTCTTCCAAATTTTTATTTAAATTCTAGTTAGTTAACATACAGTGCAATATTGGTTTCAGAAGTAGAATTGAGTGCTTCATCACTTACATACAACACCCAGTGCTCATCACAAAAGTGCCCTCTTTTATACCCCTCCCCCATCTAGCCCATCCCCCACCCACCTCCCTCCGTCAACCCTCAGTTTGTTCTCTGTCATTAGAAGTCTCTTGTGGGGGCGCCTGGGTGGCTCAGTTGGTTAAGCGACTGCCTTCGGCTCAGGTCATGATCCCGGAGTCCTGGGATCGAGTCCCGCGTCGGGCTCCCTGCTCAGTGGGGAGCCTGCTTCTCCCTCTGACCCTATCCCCTCTCATGCTGTTTCTCTCTCTCTCTCTCTCAAATAAATAAATAAAATCTTTAAAAAAAAAAAAAAAGCAACCTTAAAAAAAAAAGAAGTCTCTTGTGGTTTGCTATATATATTATATACTTAAAATTTTGATTGAATTATCTCATTGGTTTTTGTACTGCAAACCAAAATAACCCTAACCAATTTTCTTGTTTAAAATTAAGTGACAATTTACTCATCATGTGTGATAAGCCCATTTATTAGCAATGAATCAATTCTCACTGCACTTACAGCATCAAGTTATGGATCTGAAAAGGCGAGGGCCAGGACCTGTAGCCGAGATACCAGTACGACAGGTGCGGGCGGCTGTACATCCCAGAGTGCTAGTCCTTAGTCCAGCTCGAGGTCGTGGCTCTCTTAAATCGTCAGAAGCTGATGCCCCTCCAGCCACGTCCTGTCCAGGCTGCTCTCTCGGCCTCTTTCCAGGGATGTCTGAAGTCAATCTGCTCTTGACTGACTCGGCCGACCCAAGCGACGCTAACGTCCCTGCTGGGTTGGTGGACGCTCCGTGTGGATGATGCACAGACAGCCTGGAAGGAGGCTTGGTCTTGCTAACACTGGGAGGAGAGAGGCAAACATCTGTCTCTGAGTGACCCTTCTGCTGGACTCTGTCTCTGTGAGAAACTCCAGAAGAATTGTGACCTAATACATCTCGTCCATAGTAGTGACAGGACTTATCCCCAGTGGTTATCCCAGAGACACAGGAGGGGACCCCATCATGTCAGAAAAGCAGGAGGGAAAACACTGGAGGTGATCCTTGGTTATCTAAGGAGAGAGAGGGAAAGCCTGAAAGCATGAGTGTAGAGGAAGACTTTCTGGTGAAGTCATAAAAAGTCATGGTCCCTGTTTGCTTAGGACAGGATGGTCGATGTCTGCTGAGGGCCAGTTAATCTCTGTTAATCATTTTTAGTGGACACCTTCACTCCCAAAAGTGTCCTGGTTTGGATGATGAAATCCTGTGTTCATTTTAGCTTTGAGGGATGCTTAATACTTGAGAACTGTATTTGACAAGATGGAGATGTATGGAAAGTGGGATGTTATTGCCCACAGCACAACACTTTCTTCCACGGAAGAGCAAATACCCAAGGACCCAGGAGGAGGATGAGGTGAGTCTGATTCCATCTCCCTCCCCTAGGTGTTTCCCCCACTACTTTTTCAGTAGGACCAGCCAGTAACCTGTTCTGAGCGAAGATGACCTGGACCATGAGTATTCTATAGGATGGGCCCACAATTTGATTTGAATTCATGGCAATGCTCTGAAAGTTGCTCCTGACGCAGAAGCCCAGACCCAGCATGCTCCTTGGAGATGCTGCCATTTCTACTCTTCCCTGAACTCAGGCTTTCCCTCTTAATGTTTCTTTTCTTCTACTCTGACATGGGGGCATCACATCTTTTGGGGGCTTGACACAGGCAATGGCCAAGGTCCAGTGTTGCCTGCATTCTGACTGTGGGCAGAGTGAGAACGCTTCTTCTCGCTGAGCATCATGGTTGAGGCGCTCTGTCCAGTAGATACGTAATATGAGCCACAGGTAGAACGTAGAATTTGCTAGTAGCCATGTTGGAAAAAAGTAAAAAGAAAAAAACAGGTGGAATTAATAATTTAATTTTAATATTTTTAAACTTATTATATATGAATTATTATCATTTAGCATGTAATCTATATAAAATTATTAATGAGGCACTTCATGTTCTTTTGGTTTTTTTCTCAAGTTCTCAAAACCCAGCATGTAAATTGTACTCACAGTGCATCTCAATTTGGACTAGCTAGGGTTCAAGTGCTCAGAAACCACATGTGGTCAGGGACTGTTATCTCGGACAGCAGATGCAACCAAGGCTGAGATGAAGTCAGGGGGTCACATCAACCTTACTTCTTATCACTGGTAAGGCTTTGAAAATTACCCAACATCTTTGACTTGCAGATTCCTAATTTGTAAAATGAGTAATCTTTCTACCTCAAAATGTTCAAACTCAGTGTGTCCCCTGACTTTTCATCTTCTGTGTATTTAGTTGGGTCTCCCCTTACCACCACGCACGTCACCCAGGGCAGAGGTCACAAAGCTAGGGTGCTGTACAGAAATGCTTTGTTTTAAAACAATTTTTAAAAATTAAAAATTATTCTCAAGTATTTAAAGGTTAGTAGGTTTTACATAAAATTCCAAAATTCTGGCTTCGGTGAACAATCATATGACCAAACAGTATGTCCTTGGAACCTCACGGCAATGACCTCCGACGGGAGGTGCCTTCTCCAGCCCAGTGGACCCCAGCTGGCCCCTCTGAAGAATTCCCACATTCTTAGTATAGTGCACAAAACATTCCATGGTTTCTCCTCCTCCCTCTGTCTCTTCAGGCTTATGCTGTCTGTACTTCTTTAAATTTTGTTCCAACAGTTAAACTTTAACTATCTCAGCGAGTGCCTCGCTGTTTCATGACTTTAAGCGTGCATGCGCTCTTCGCTCTGCATGGAGTGTTCTTCCCCGCCTGGACAGCTGGTGGAGATCCCAGGCATCCTTGGAAAGCAGCTCAGACATCACACCCTCTGCAGAGCCTCCCCTTTCCCAACATCTGCTCACTTAGGCTCCTGCTCTTATCGCTCTACCAGGACTGGCTCAGTCATCGTGATTTTCACACTTCCCTGTGTTGGGTTTGCTCATAAATCTTTCTTGCCTACTGCACTGTGAATTCTCAGCACTTAAGGAACATGCATTTCTCACCTCCATATACTCAGACTGTAGTACAGTGCATGGCAGATCCTTCCATTTTCTGGGGACAAGTAACACCCCTTTCTTACTCACCCAAGTGCAGGATGAATGGAGTGTAACGGGAGTCATGCAGAGGGAGGCAGACTTTAGATTTCTCACCAGTAAAAATTACTTTGGAGGAAGTGGCTTAGCTGTGTGGCCTCAGTGGGTTCTCATAACTCACCACTACACGAGGCAGGTTTACCATCCCGGCCAGGGCAGTGTGGACAGCCCTGGGCCTCTGCAGCAGGGATGGATCCTGGTGTGTGGATGGAGACCGATGACAGCGTGGTGAGGCCTGGCTTCCCAAGGAGGAAACCCAGGTGGCACCAAGCCACACCTGCTCAGTTGCTTCTCCTAAATTTATCAGTCAAATAAGTCACGTCTCCTTGATAATTTTCTCCCTGAGGCATGGAGAGGAAAATCTCTCCCGTTTATGGAAACACGAGGAGTATTGGATGTGTAGCCCTAACAGTCCATGGCAGAGGCCCTATAAATACATGGGTAATGTTAACTGGAAGATGAAATCAAAGTGGTGATGCATGCTGTTGCCCAGCCACAAATCTGCTGCGGAAACGTGCTTGCTTTTCCTGTGGTTGTTACTACACCAGTGTCTTGAGGCTCACAGCAAACGTGTATTTCTTGCCCAGGCTGACCGAGGGCTGCAGGTCAGTTGAGGTTGGACTGGGCGCGGCTGGGCTGGGCTTCAGGCTGTGGGCGGGGCTCAAGTTCTCTCTGTCTTCTCAGTTTGGAGACTGGATCGAACGAGCAGCCGAGCAAACCCATGCAAGTGCTGTGTCTGATGGCACATAGCAACGCCTTACCCCGCGGTAAGTGGCATAACGTGCGCTTACCCTGCGGCCAAAGCATGTCGCAGAGCCAGGCTTTCTCATGACCAAGCCACTCACTCAAGTATCTCTTGGGAGGAGTGGATGTGCCTGAGTCACCGGCTTTGGCCCATGAGATACTCCGATGTACTCACAATTTATAAGCACGCTACATTTCTTAGCACGTGCATGTATCACGTAGGTATAAGAATAAAAGCGTGAGAGAGCTTAACGAACAATGTGCAGCCTTTAAACCGGAGCAGGAGGAGGGAGAGATATTGTGAAGGCGAGCTCACAAGCACAGAGAGGCGAATGCAGGGGGTACGCACAGACAGCCGAACATGCTGGATCGAGAGGGCTCCGCGCTCCTCAGTCAATGAGAAGCCTTAGTCCTGAAACTGCGAACGACGCAAACCCACGCCCAGGCAGGCTTTCCTGAGCCAGCTAACAAAACGGGGCTCACTGTCTCGTCTTTGGGAGTTCCCCGGGGCCCCCGGTCGGTTTCCAGCACTTCTCCCTCCTCCTCCAGCTGGCTCAGCACTGGCCATGCGGACCCCATGCTTCTCTTGGGACTCCACACCGCACTGGGCGTCATTACTGAATGGCATCTTGCCATGTCCCCTAATAGCTTTGCTTCCACACGCTATCAGGTTCTTAATCCTAGATCCTCAAAGACTCAAGAAATGTTGGAGATTACGATGGTTTATTCTTTCCAAGCATGGTCTGAATTACCGCAGGCTCCGGGGGCGGGGACCGGGAGCCTCAGCGAGCTGCAGGGAGGGATGGGGTAGATGACACACTCCCGGTCTAGGGGAGGGGGGGACCGCCATCACACATGACTGGTGATCATGGCAAACAGTCCCGAAGGCCCAGAAGCTAATTTGCATTTGCATATTTCCTGTATTTCACTTACAAACATCCCCCCAGGCCATAATTTCCCGTGATTCTGTTTTTCATCTGTTTCTGCTTCACTGACTGCTACCCCGTCAAAGTTTAAATATGGGTGGGAGCCGGTACCTTACAAACAGCTTGACCCTGTACCCATCGTAATCCATCAGGCCCTGCACGTAACCCTGGTGAGAGCCCATCGGGCCCGGCCTGGCTGTTCATGCCAAGTGACCGCGTGCAGCTCCGGCGAAGCGGGAACATGTGCTGTGGGGGGACATCCTTCCCGATGGGGAAAGAGCCCGCGGCCTTCAGCAGGACCGCAGTCTGAGGAACGCTCGTCAGAGTCAGAAATCGCCTTTGGGAATGGTCCTTTGAGACACCGCTGAGCTCTTGAGGGAGGCCCTGACGTGCTAAAGTGCACTCTCTTCGAGCTGTGGACATGGAACAAAGCTACAAGAAGGAGCGCCCTTTGTTGTCTCGGCCCCCAGCAGAGAGGAAATAGAGGTGGGCCTTGGGAGGGCTCTCGCTCTTCTATTTCTGTAAACGTGCCGCAGCGTGACTTCCTACCCCGACTTCGTCAACCCTGGGCCAAGCCGCTGCCTCTCTACACGGAGCTGGATTCCTCCTTCCAGGAGAAAGTGTCTCCAGTGACAGTCCCCGACCCAGTCCTCATGCTGCTGGGGCTCGTGCTGCTGATGTGCGGTGAGTAGGATGTCCAGGCCGGATCTCCCGAGGTCTCCGCCTGCGCCCACGGAGGCCGAGAGCTCGGCCTCCACCCCGAGGCTCAGAGTCAGGCAGCAGGTGGTAAAGACTGGAAAGCCAGGTGTTTGAAGAAAGCTATCATTTCACCTTTTATCTCAGAGGAAGTGTTTGGTGTCTGTCCTTCCTTCCCATATGAATTCTGTCTCTGTTCTCACTGTTGTGGATAGCCACAGGGATGACTCACACAACGACATGGGCTCTTTGTTCCTTGTCCTCACCGTCAGCATGCTTTCCTTTGTCTTCTGTCCTTGGCCCCTCATCCCTACCATCAAACCCTAGCTATTTCAAAATCCCACATCTCTGGTGGAGTGGCCCTGGCAGGGCCGGTGACTACACCTTCCTACTCGGTGCCTCACACTCGGACCACTATCTCCCGCCTTCTCTGTCTCCTCAAACTCCTCCTTCCTACTCTCAGTTTACAATCTTGCTGCGTGTCACTGAGGAAATGAAAGCCGTCAGAAGAGAATGTCCTCACCTTTTTGCAGCCATGTCTGTGAACCCACCCGCCCCCGCCGTGTGTTCTCGGTCAGGGCGACACCGTCCTTCCTCCCGTGCAGGACAGGACTCCCCCCGTGTGCACTGGCTTCCCCGATGCTCTCGCTTTCTCAGGACCTTCCCCGTGCCATCACCATGTTTCTTCATTCTGGGTTAGTCCTGTAAACATACAAACACGCCACCGTGTCCTTTTGCCTAAAGCGATGGAAATGTGCCTTGACAGTGTCCAGCTCCCTTTCACACAATTTCCAGGGAGCTGCTGGGCTTGCTTCATCTCCTCCCATCCTTCCTGTTTTAAACTCATTTTTAACTTACATCACAGTAACATTCGCTTTTGTGATACACCAGCTCTGATTTTCCAGAAGGATTCGTAATCATGTGAGCACCTTCAAGATGCAGAGCATTTCCATTTCCTCAAACACTCCCTCCTGGCCTCCATCCCTTTGGGTTCCTAAGCCCCAGAGACCACTGGCCGGTTCTCGGTGCTCACAGGTCCTCCTTACCCTCGGCCACGGCTGTCCACCTTCCGTCCCCACCACTGCTCCTGCTGGGACCACCAACCCCTTCCATGTCACCCCGGTCCAGGCTGTTTTCAGTTTCCTTTAACTCGGCCTCTCATGGGTGGTCCTTCGCTCCGTCTTCTGGAAGCACTTCTTCCCTCGGCTTCTGGAACACCACACGCTGCTGGTTTTCTAACTCAACACCTGTTGCTTCCTGACCGACTTTCCCAAGGCTGGTGCCCAGACCTCACGCTCCACCCGTGCTCACTTCCCAGCCCAGTTCAGACACTTCATGTGCCACTTTGACCTTAAACTCAAGCTTATTTTGCCAGCTCTGATTTGTCCTCTGAGCACCTTCCATGCCTTCAACAGCCACTCAGCTGTCCCGTAGACACCTTGCACTCCACACGGCCAAACACATGTCCTGATCTCCTGTGCGTTCCCCCAACTTAACCTGCTTTTCCAGGTGACCGCGCCATGCTCATGAATGTCACCTTCATTCTTCCAGTGGCTGCGACCAAGAATCTAGGACTTACACTCATTCCTCTCTCTCCTCTACACTTGACCTCCAATCCATAAGGAACTCTTATTGATTCTACTTTCAAATTTATACCGGAATCTGGCCCTTCATGGGCAGCCCTGGCTAGCCCGAGCTGGTGTCCTCTGTCTTCCAGACTAAATTGCCACTAGTGTCCTCCCTGCTTCTCCTGCATGACGGTGGTCTGCCCCTCTCCCAGGATAAGAGTGATTTTACAGGGGCGCCTGGGTGGCTCAGTTGTTAAGCGTCTGCCTTCGGCTCAGGTCATGATTCCAGGGTCATGGGATCGAGCCCCGCATCAGGCTCCCTACTCAGCGGGAAGCCTGCTTCTCCCTCTCCCACTCCCCTGCTTGTGTTTCCTCTCTCGCTGTCTCTCTATCTGTCAGATAAAAAAAAAAAAAAAATCTTTAAAAAAAAAAAAAAGAGTGATTTTACAAACCTAAGTGGAGTCGGAACTGTCCACAACTCCCAATCAAACCTGGAATGAAATCCAGACCTGGTCCAAAGTCCAGGATGCCCGACCTCCTCCACCACACCAGTGCCCACCGCTGCCCCTCTATCAGCTCCGGGGCACCACCTTCTCCTCCCCACCCCACCACAAGCTCATTCCTTCTCACGTCCTTCACACTGGCTAGTTCTCTGCTGGGGGTGCTCGTCCCCAAACACTTAGAAGGCAGCCCTCTACTTTCATTCTGTTTTCTACTCAGTTGACATCTATCCAGAGAGTCACGACTGTCCTAAGATACTCAGACTTATTTCTCGGCTACATCTCTCCTGTAGCACTGATCACTCTCTGAAATCAGGCTATATATTGATTTTTAAATTTGCTCTCTCCCTCTAAACCCCTCAACAGCAAAAACTGTTGTTCACATCGGTTCCTGCAGCCCCGGTCCCAGGGGCAATGCCTGGCACGCAGTAAGGGCTCAGAATTATTTGTAGTACGGATGGATAAGAAATGCAATTTTCATGCTAGCCCCATTGATTCCATTCTCCTACCTGAGGAACAAGTTATTCACATCAGCTTTTAAGCTCAAACAGCAGGCTACACATCTCAGACTAACCATGGGCTCAAATAGGTACTAATAATGAGTACTATTTACTGATTATTAAATAAATTCCAGCGCTATTCTAAGCATTTTATGGATGTGAACCTATTTAATCCTCGCAGAAACTCTGGGAGGGAGGCCTGTGATTACTTGCATTTCACAGAAAAGGAAAGGAGAGCACAGAGAGGTGAAGCATTTTCCCCAGGGTAGCACAGCTTGTAAGGGGAAGAAGCAGCCTCAGGTCCATGCCCTCTGGCAGCAGAGCCTGCGTCTCCCCAGGGTGTGCTGTTCCTGATCATTATGCCACCGTACCACAGTCAAACCCTTGGGCTATGGGAGAA
>NC_138374.1:135797857-135832096 GCF_054177405.1 Leptonychotes weddellii
GCACCTAGAGCTGGGGAGCACAGCTCTGCAGGGCCAACGGCCAGAGATACTCAGAGCCAGCCCAGGCTTCTGGAATGCTCTCCCAGGGTTCGTCCAAGTTGAACCCAGGCCATGGGTTAATGCCAACATGCTCTGTGCCTGACCCTGCTTTTACCTCATGAGTGCCCAATCTGAGCCTAAGTAGAAATCCAAATCCACATCCAGAAGAAACAAAGCCTTGCCAGGAGTTTGCCAGGTTTGCCTGGGAATACCTGAGAATTATCTGAAACAAGCTCTGAGCTGCAAGACTGAGCTCCAGCCTTTGCAAACTGCCCTATCCAGTGTCCCATTCCACACCACCTGCCCCATTCAGAAGAGTGGGGTACAGGTCCCTAGATGTCTTTTTTCCCCCTTTCTCTGTCCTCAGTCCTCTGGGGACTGCAGATTTCCAAGGAGAGAAGATAACCCCTAGTGCCAGGAATTCCAGGCCCCAGAGCGAATATTCTGGTACCAACGTTGAAATTAAGTTTTTGAAAGTCCCAGGATAAAGCATTCCAGTCGCAAGGCTTGAGGACGACAGGTGTTGGAGCAACAACCCCCTCTCAGGGATTGAGAACACTTGGCATTTTATCTGGTGAGGGGAGACAGGCTTTTCTTAGGAAAATTCCTAAACTTTCTCAAAGAGCCCAGGCTCTGAGGCTGGATAAACAAATGCCTTAAGAGCCAGTGTCCTCCAGGGTTTGATGTTTCCCCGGGTGCTGCAGCTGGGCCGATGGAGATGTGGGGAAGCAGGGCCCAGCTTTGCCCATCTGTAGTCCATCCGGAGAAGAGCCCCTATGGCCGGAAAAGGAGACATCCCTGAGGCTCAGGGTATGGGCTGAAACTGCCCCTTATGCCCATGGTTTGCACGAGGTTTGCACAAAGTCCCAGAGCAAGGGAGCTGGATGTGTGCATGCAGGATTTTCAGGCAAGCATACGCCGGGTCCTTCCATTCAGAGCAGCAGTAACAGGGGCAGGAGAGACTCAGTAAAGAAAGCATTGAATTCCTCTAATCTTTCCCCGACTGGCAGATCGTCCGGGGTCACAGTCTGTCCTTGAAAGACAGAGTGTGGCTCTGGGATGCCCGGGGGAGGGAGCCGAAGAAGATAACCAACATGATTCACGACAAGAATGAATAAACACACCTGCTGTTCCTGAAACGTCAGGCTTCACCGTCTCTGATAACAGTCGTCAGTACCCTGCCCGGTCTCCAGAAAAGGTGTTTTTAGTTCATGGATGGAAATGTCAAAGAGTGGGAACCAAGCTGAAGGCAGAGGTTGCCCTGTGGGTGGAGGAGACGCCGCATAAGGGCAGGCCGTGCTGGGGTGGGGGTGGTCTCTGCACCCAACTGGCCTTGTGCCAAATGCTGAGAACACAACGTGCCTCCTGTGGGAACTCTGAAACCCATTGCCCTGGAATGTGTCTTTTGTCCTTCTCTCTAGTGCTGCTTCTGACAGCCAGGCCCTCTCGGCCCAAGGAGGGGAGCTCAATGACCCTGACCTGTGAGGTGCAGGCCGCTTCTTGGAAGCCGGACGCCCAGCCCCAGTTCTGTTTCTTCAGAGACAGCCAGGCCCTGTGGCAGGGCTGGAGCAGCTCCCCGGAGCTCCAGCTCCCCACTGTGTGGAGGGAAGACTCGGGGTCCTACTGGTGTGAAGCGAAGACCTCAGAGCTCAGAGTCGCTCGGAGCCCCAGGATTCAGATACAGGTGCAAGGTGAGTGCGGGGGCCTGCGCCGGGGACCGACATGGGGCCGGGGGCACGAGGCTGCTCTTCCCTTGGGGGGAAAGGAACTGGTGGAGATGTGCCTGAGCTTCTCTCCTTCTCAGAGTCCTTAAGGGATCTGCCCTTACTCTTGCTAATCGCACTCAAGTGCACAGAAGAGTACTCAGGAACCCCTCACGGCGTCCTCCCTGGGCTGGAGAGCGGGGGCAAGTCGCTGCATAATCACGGCCCCTGATGGCACCCTCCTCAGCACGGGGGGACATGTGTGGCGGTGGTGGGGAGTCACGGGAGCTACAGAGAAGGGAGAAATCAGATCCGCACGGTAAGGGCAGGCTTTGGGCTATGGAAGGGGCAGCTGGGGCTTGGTTTTGAGAGAGAGGAAGAGAAGGGGGCGTTTCGTGACTCTGAACCGTGTCACTGCCCGTCCGGGTAGGCACGCTAATGTCCTCCCCCGTTCTCAGACAACGATGCGTCCGTGGTGCCAGGAAGAGGATGTGGAATACCCCCAGAAGGTTGGCTTTCGCACCCTTGCTCAAAACTCTGCACTGGTGAGGCCGGACCAGAACAAAGAGCTGCTGGGCAGCAGGCCCCGCTCTAGGCCCCACATGCATTATGTCATGGGCCCGTCCCAACCGTAGGAGATAGCTAACGTTCCCCCCTGCATTGTACGGACGGGAAACTGAGTCTCAGAGAAGTGACGTGATTGGATCAAGCACCCACAGTAAGACGTGGGACCAGCGTTCAAGCCCCGACAGCTTGATCTGCCATCTGTTCTGGGGCCACCACAGCACGGGGCCTTGCAGAGTGCGGGTTTGAGAGCCCAAGGTCCTGGGATCCCCACTATTCCCGGGAGGGAGGGGTGCTGCATCCACCTTGGTAACTGTGTGGCCTTCCTCACCCCACCACGCCCACCTGGCCGGCCCTTCGCACCCCACCACGCCCACCTGGCCGGCCCTTCGCACCCCACCACGCCCACCTGGCCGGCCCTGCGCACCCCACCACGCCCACCTGGCCGGCCCTGCGCACCCCACCACGCCCACCTGGCCGGCCCTTCGCACCCCACCACGCCCACCTGGCCGAGGCCCACCCCAGTCAGCAGCAACCGCCCTCAGAACACCACCACCCGCCACCGCTAAACTGCATGAATTATTGACTTTACCCAAGGCCTTTGCTTTCAGGATGGTCACGCCCCATGTGTCACCTTGTGTTTGTGTAGGAGTCCCCGTCTGGAATGTGAGCTTGGAGACACAGCCTCCAGGGGGACAAGTGCAGAAGGGAGAGAAGCTGGTTCTCGTCTGTTTGGCCACCCAGGGCACAGGAGACATCACCTTCTCCTGGTACAAAGGGGCCCTGGGTTTGAACCTGGAAACAAAGACCCAGCGCTCATTGGCCGCGAAGTTTGAGATCCCGGCGGTGACGGACAGTGACACAGAGAAATACTACTGCGCGGCCGACAACGGCTATGGCCCCAGCATCAGCGAGCTGGTGAGCGTCACCGTCAGAAGTAAGTTCCGTGACCTCTGTCCCACCAGCACCCCCACTCGCTGGGCTCCGTGTTCCCTGGGGCAACCCCGGGAAGTTCAATGGGGCTGAGCCTCTGTGGGCAGGGATTACGAGTCTGTGACGGTACGGTACACTCTCTGATGACTCCCTGTCTCCCTCAGTCCCAGCATCCCACCCCGTCCTCACTGTCAGGGTGCCCGGGACCCGGGCCGTGGTGGGGGACGTGGTGGAGCTTCGCTGCGAGGCCCAGAGCGGCTCTCCCCCGATCCAGTACCGGTTTTATCACGAGGATGTCACCCTGGGGAGCAGCTCGGCCCCCTCTGGAGGAGGAGCGTCCTTCAACCTCTCTCTGACCCCAGAACGTTCTGGAAACTACTCCTGTGAAGCCAACAACGGCCTGGGGCCCCAGCGCAGTGAGGCGGTGCCACTCAGCGTCACAGGTACAGCTCAGGCTATTGAATTGTCTTGGTCGAAGTCCCTTTCCAGCATCCTGGGAGAGTTTTACTGACCCCACAGTATCTCTGGGGCTGTGCTTCCACGATGGAGCGTCTGAACATGGGGCTGTCTAGGAGGTGTGTCTGAGGGGCACAGAGGACATGAAGGCTGGTGCCTCTCTCCTGCCACCAGGGTGATGAGCTCCAAGTCACATAAGTCAGTCCCGCAACCTCCGCCCCCCTCGCCCAGGAAGAGCAGACCTTGGCCTCGGCCCACACCTGAGACGTCTGCTCTCCAAAGGCCAGCCCTCCTGCAGGGTGGCTCACGTGCAGACCTCTCCCCTCAGTGCCTACGGAGGACAGGAAGGAACTTCTCGCCTCAGGAATCCTTGAAGGGCTGCTTGGCACCCTTGGTCCCACCATTATTGCCCTATTGGTCTGCTGTTGGCTCAAGAAAAGAATAGGTTAGTATTTATAGATTCTGGTATTTTGTTACTGTGACCTTTGTTTTTACAGAAATAGGCGGGGCTGGGGACGGGAGCGCTGTGAGGGACGGATATGTCCTGCCAGCCACGCAGCCTGCAGATCTGCTCCTGACCCCCAGCATGGGAGCAGCACCCATACTTACCAGAGTGCAGTGTCTGTGTCGAGTCCCCCACCCCTCGTGTCGAGGTTCGGCTGATGTCTGGTGCTTCTGGGATCGAATTTTCACCCAAAGCTCTGACTCTATTTAAAATAACTAGTCAGCTACTGGAAGAATAACCCAGTTAGCAATTCCAGCTCTGCCGACCACCCCAAGTTAAAGTCAGTGCCTCCATTCTCATCCCCCCAGAGCACCATCACGTGCTCTTCCCACTTTCTGAAATGCTTGTCCATGCATCCTCACATCTGCTCTCCACAGGATCTCTCCTGCTTTTCAGCTTAAACGTCCTTTTCCCCCAGAGGTTTCACCCAGCCACACAGCCTGCAATTCTCTCAGTTTATTCTTCCTCCGAGCCCTGTTATTTAGCTTCACCCTGGCTCACAGTTGGTAATTTCATATTTATTGGTGCAATTAATCTTGGACTCCTGTTCTCCACTGAGCAAGATGGAGACAATGCGAGATTCTCATTTAAATTCCAAGCTTGTCCTGCATCTTGGGGCACCTCACCCTAGCTGTAAAGTGCCTGCTTCTGAGGGTTCTTGTCATGACAAAAGTAGGTAGTGTGTTGTCAAAACCCAAAGCAAAAACTACAATAGGTGTTCAGGTTCAGAGGCTGGGGCTCAGGGCCTCACTCTGGGATGAACTGCCTGGGAAGCTCACTAACTACTCCGCACTGAGTCTCTTCACCTGCAAAGTGAAGGATCTGAGTAAGTGATGGCCAGGATGCCCTCTGGCATGCCGTGGCAGGCCTGAGGAGCAGTCCCCGCACAAGAAAACTGAAGAACAGATTCCCCCTTTGACGTGTTTGCTCATCTGCTTGACTTATAGGAAGACGTCCGGCCAGGGACCCATGCAGGTGAGGCTCTGCTCTGTCTGTGTGCACTGATAATGCAGAAAAACCCATCTGCACAGTTTTAAGTTGTCCTCTCTCATGTGCTTGTTGTATATGTATTATCCCAACTTCTACTCCGGAGTTCTCCCGCTAATAACAGTGTCTGTTTGCTATTCCTCTTCATTTATGCATTAACTGATTAATTCAAATCCTTCTTCCATCATTCTTCCTAATTCACCTCCCTCACTAAACTGACCCATTTCACACATTCACCAATGAACTGATTCATTCAATCAATTAATCAATATCTGAGGGTCTGTGAGTCATTCTGATGAGGCAGGAAAACAGGATTCTGAGATCTTGAAAGTATCTCAGAGGCATTAAAGATACATGCACATTTCTGTCATTCAGGCTAGAGAGTGATAACCATCCCGAAAACTTGCTGGTGAAGTTCTTTAGTTTAGAGGAGGAAAAGATTTTTAAAACACTTGCATCTGGGGACATCAATGTTTAGTCGACATATTTTTATACTGTGTTGTTGTTTATGCCGACAAAAATCAGATTATTTTCCCAAATTGGAGTAGTGGTCTTCCAGGATGCTGGAAAGGGACTTCGACCAAGACAATTCAATAGCCTGAGCTGTACCTGTGACGCTGAGTGGCACCGCCTCACTGCGCTGGGGCCCCAGGCCATTGTGTGCAAGTTCACGTTCTTCTCTCCCTTCTTCAAGCTGCTTGTTCTGCCTGGTAACCTGTTCTCCATCGAGGGGAATCAATACTCTTCACTCAGTATTCACTGAGCACCTGAATGGGAGGGGCACTATTCTAGGTGTGGGCAACACCACACTGAGCCCATCAGGTAAGGACCTGCGCTCATGGGCTGTGCACTCCACAGCTGCTCTGCTGTGCCTTGCTCAGCCCACGTACAGAGTTTGTCCCACACAGTGGAGCTCACTGAGGATCTCCCCAGAAGTCAGTATTCTGCTCAGGACGCTTGCTAACAGGATTCTCTCCTTCAATGTCTTGCTCACAACCCTGGACAGTGATGTCTGGGGCATCTGGGATGCTATTCCACTATCTGTGTCTGCAGGAGCCCTCCCAGCCCCATGGCACAGGTGTCCAACTACGTCAACTCAGCTGCCCCACTGCAGGAACAGTCTGTATACGAAAATGGTGAGGTTTCCCAAATGACCTGGCCCAAGCAGCCGGAGGGAGCCGGGGAAGGGGCAGTGGGTTGATGTCTGCTAGCCCACCCTGTGCCTGCTGTGCCCCAGCCACCTCCATGGACAAATGGCATGTCTGTCTTCGTGGTGATAAGTGGTAGGCATGGAGTGAGGTAATTGGCAGGAAGAAAGGATGGTGTCACCAGGCCTCCTTTCTTCTCTTTCAGTGAACGTCGTAAGCGGGGAAGAGGTCTACTCTTTGGTGTACCATACGCAACAGGAGCGGCAAGCAGCAGGTGAGAAATGAGGGAGTGAATGTATCTCTGACTTTTTTCTTTCATGGAACCAAGAGGATACTCAGTGGCCGCAAATGGCATATGGAAGTGTTCTTCAGCACTGCTGCTCTGCCTTGAGCTGGCTGTGGGCTTTTCCCTACCTCCCTGAGCACTGGCCTTGGGTCTGGGAGCAGCCCCGAGTGCTGGTGCTAGCTCAGTGCCCCCAGTCAGATGGCAGATTGGGATGGCGGTGTCCACCTGCCCTCCTTGAGTGGCCCCACTTGTTGCTGTTGTCCCATTCATACCTTGTGGGTCCAGAAATGCGAAGAGTTTAAATGCCCAAAGGGATCTACTTACCTGTCCACCTCTAGGCTGCCCATCGTCCTCTGTACAGTAAGGAAATCGTGTTTGTGATAAGCAGAAAAGCAAGACTAAAAATATTGATGGAAATCAATACACAGAAAGTAGGTAGGAGGAGAAGAAGCCTTTATTAGCACGACTTTAGTGAAGGACTTTAAATATAAGTGAAATCTTACAGCACACACCTTTTATTCCACAGTAGAACCCCGGAGGACACATACCACGGACCAGGTGAGTTAGAAGCCCTAATGGACTTTCATCCCTGCTCTTCTTTCTTTCTTCTAGGGACTGGTTCTCAAACTTTTAAAACTATGGCAACTTAGGAAAAGCAAAAGGTTCCAATGGTCCATCTCTCCCCTTATCCCCCACACAGTGGGAAAAACATTTGGTCATAGTAAAGCCTCACGGTGCAAGGGAATTTTGGAGACTTGCACAGACGTTTCCTTTAGCAACAGACGCATGGATGATTTGTAGATACACTGTAGCACATGGCTAGTCTAAAAATTCTATTCCTTGAAAATCTTTACCCTGAAATACTGTTGAACCACACACACACCACTTTGTGTTGTGAGGTTAACCACACAATCCGTGGAAAACTCAATTAATATTGAACAAAACTAAACTAATAGTGATTTGTGTCAACTCAGTAATTTATAAACCTTGAACAATTCAAGATATCACTGGTAATACAAAAATACTTTCAGAAAATTACAGGAATTCTAACTCCACATGTGTACAAGGACAGTAGGTGCTTTGTAAGTTTGTCTAGTGTGGTGGGGGTAGCCAGAGGTCTCAGGACAGAATTTGTGTCCTTGGTAAACTCCAGTGACATGCTAAATGTAGTTTATGAGTACAAAATCCTGACATCCTTAAAAAAAACAACAGCTCATGGAACTGCCTAACAGTGGCCCATTAGAATGGGAGTTTGCACATTTGGATAAGCTTACGGCTCATCAGGAGCACCTCTGCAGCCCACCAGAAGGACACAGGTCCTTTGAAAATGCTCACCTAGGGTCAGTCTTCCAAGAGGCTCCACCTTCTGTGCTTCATGGTGTGCCGTGATAGGACACATCCAGGCTGGTTGGGGAGGAGAACCAGGGGGAGGCATGTTCCACGTGTCTTCCCTGCTCTGGTCCTATCCATGTGCCTTTACTTTTAGGATGCCTCAGCCATCTATTTTAGGCTGAAGAAGGCAAGCGTTGCAGATGTGGACTATGAAGATGCTATGTAAAATTCTGGAAGATTCTGCTCTTTGGAAACCATCCATGACCCCAAGCCTCAGAACCAGTATGTTCTTCAGAGATCCTGAGGTAGTCTGCTTTCCAGGACTTCTCATCCAGGTGCTTCCCCCCAGAGACTATTCCTGCAACTACCGTGAAACAGGTGGTTCTAGCCCTGAAGAAACCACCCAAAGAACCACAATGAATGCAGGGGTGGGACCCGACTCCTACTGGTTGTTTTAGGCACAGGTCAAATTGTGCTCTAGCTTCTTTCTCTAAGAGGAAACAGGGTGGGTGACCTTGGGGTGGAGGGACAGTGAAGCTCACTCAGAGTTCATGGACACGAGGTTAGCGATTCTGCGGGGCAGCTGCGCACAGAGATGGGTGCCCATCCTCTTGTCCAAGTGCAGACAAGCTCGGCACTGAACTCCAGAACAGAACTCCAGCCCCGACACTTACATGACTCATCCTGTTTCTGCATAAAATATGTGACTCTGTGCATTTGGGGTCACTGCTCCCAAATTAGAATTCAAACAAAGTTTTGTAAAGTTACTGTGGGTACATTCAATCTTAGTGACATATTTTGTATGCACAAACTAACCTAGATGCCCCCATATTTGTAACGAGATACAATCTTTGTAAGTTTCACGACACCCAAAGTTCTGTATTTGTTGCACCTCTAGAAGCTTTACGAATATAATTTTTCTTCTTTTATGCATGAACTTTAAAAAATGTGGCAATACAATTTGGAGTCTATGTTTTAATTTAAAACAATTATACACCAACTCTTACAAATTAAAACAATTTAGAAATATATAATGTAAAATGTTAGAGCCTTCCCTGTATCTAACACCACGAGTGGTATCCATTGTTTAAAAACAACATTGTTAATGAAATACTATCGTAATATATTTTAATCTTTTCAATTGCTGATGGACATTAGGTGGTTTCCAAAAACTTTATATTACAAAAACAATACTAAAATAAATGTTCTTGCACAAACGTATTTCTGTGTTCCTGCTAATCCATCTGAAGGATAAATTTGTAAATCAGGGACTAGGGCATTTCAGGTTGTGCACATTTTATATTTTTGTTAAATACTCTCAAACTGCTCTGCTGTATCAGTGAACACATTCACCAACAACACACGAGAGAATCAGTCTGTGAGAGAAAAGTATCATTGTTATTTCAATTAAAAATTTTACAATGACTAAAGCAGTTGAGCATTTTTCCCATAAATTGACTGTACATTTGTAGTTCTTCCCAGTTTCCTGTGCTGGCCCTTTGCGCATTTTCTCAGTGTTCATTTGCCTTCTTCTTATAGCTTTTGTAGGAACTATTTATAATTTATGTACAGTGAGGTGCACACAATTTAGGTGCTCAGTTCCATCAGTCTGATAAATACACACACCCAAGTAACCCAAACTCTTGTCAGGATATAAAATTTCTCCATCTTTCCAGAAACATCCCTCACATCCCCTTCCATGTGATTATGTTCTAAAAATGTTCTTATATGTTCTTATAATGCTTTCATAATTTTGATATATATTCACTCAGGATATCATATGTATGTTTGGTGCAAGGTAAGAATCTGACTTCTCCTGTTTTGGAGTTTTATATTATATTTATATTATGACTTTACTTTTTGAAATAAAAAATGTGAGATAGAGATTGAAGTATTTTTTTCAAATAAATATAAATCATCTGCTATTATTTATTCAGTGGTCTGTTCTTTTTTCTTTTATTTCCCATGCTACCTTATCTCATGCAAATAAAAACTTCCTGTTTTAATAGTTCTGCTTAACACTAATACTGTTCGAACTTCTGTCGAGGATGACTTTTCCCATCTCTGGATGGGCTCCAACCTCATTGTCCCCAGTGTTCTTCCCGCACACCCTGGGCGTCCCAGCTCAGGAGCTCTGTACCCTCTCTTTTCCTCCAGCACCCTCACTGGCTCTCACCTCAGCTGCATTTCTCCCTTGCGTTTCTGTTTCTGGCCCATGGGACTGTTTACCTTTTTCTTTCTTAGGACAATTGTAGATTTTTATATTTTGTATTTTATCTGCCACTGTGAAATATTTGGACCTCATGGGGACTCCAGGAATGAAGTAGGAGCCCCAGGCGACCAGAAGCTCAAACTTTTTTCTGGATTTACACGTGTTTTCCACCATTTACTAGATCTGCAGTTTTGATCAAATTGGTTAACCTCTGTGTATTTCTTCATGCTTAAAACTGGGATAAAAATTGTATCTACTATATTATGTATGCTGTCTTGTTCATTATGTAAAATCATTTCTTTCAAATGTTTCAAGGTCAACTGATGAATCACTGAACGCTACCTCTGAAACTAATAATACACTATATGCTAATTAATTGAATGTAAATAAAATTTAAAAAAATTTAGAACATCTGAAAAAAAATAAAATGCTCCAAGGTGTACATGGCACACATTAAATGCTCAAAAAAGTATTATTATTATTTCTTTTCAAATTTCCCTTTTTGTTATTTATAGCATTCTACTGTTATGGGTATAATACTTCCTTTTATTATTTTAACAACCTTAAAATAGTTTAAATACATTTAATTTATTGTAATTCTTACGTAGTTCTTCTGCCTGAAGTTTTAGGTATTTAAGCCTGCATTTCTGACATATTTTGAATCTTGTTCATCATGATTTGCTGGGTGTTTTGACTATTGATGGAGACCCGTCCTGTGCATGGTGAGGTTCATGTGATCTGTGTTTCTGACTGTGTCCCTCAAAAGCCATTTTGTACCTGCTCCTTCTAAGTCCTGGGGGCATCACTGGCCCAGGACCACTTTTTATGACAATTCCTTATCTGGGGTTTCCTGGAGCCCACCCATGGGAGTGGCACAGTCCTGGAGTTCTGATATCTCAAGGGAAACTCTCTATTTCCCCCAGAGCTCATAGAAAGACAAGGTTAGTTGTCATTTCTGTGCTGGTAGGTGAATGTTTTTCCCCACCAAGCCACTCTTTTATTAAAAGGAAAGTCTTTTGATGATCCAGATTTCATGTGTTTTGGTTTCAACCTTCTACCTTTTGCAGACCCAGGGTTTTGCCTCCAAGTTCCAGATGGACTAAATGCTAAGCTCATAAAAATTATCTAGTGTAATATTTTCTCCCCAGGGCACCAGTAATGTCAATTTACATGTGTAACACACTGTTTTCACTTCCTTTTTTTTAATCTGTAATGGAGGAAATTTCCCTTCTTTTTTACCTGTTTAATTATGCATTTAAAAAATTATGGGGCGCCTGGGTGGCTCAGTTGGTTAAGCGACTGCCTTCGGCTCAGGTCATGATCCTGGAGTCCCGGGGTCGAGTCCCACATCAGGCTCCCTGCTCAGCAGGGAGTCTGCTTCTCCCTCTGACCCTCCTCCCTCTCATGCTCTCTGTCTCTCATTGTCTCTCTCGCAAATAAATAAAATCTTAAAAAAAAAATTATGTAATATTTATCCATCCCTGAGTGAATGAATGCACCCTTCCTCTGACTGGTGAATTACCACCTCCTGAACTAGGAAGCAGTCGTTAGCAGAGTAGGTTAGAAGAATGAGCAAATCCCTTAAAGGGAAATCAAAACCAAAAACCAGAAGTACAATCTGGATCTTGGTTCTTGGTCTTCTACCACCAACAGCCGATATTCTACTGCTGGAAAGATACCCAAGGAAGCCGCTTTGGGTGGCTCTGCTAAGGGTCAGTGTTCTCAATGCCCCAAGGGTCCCCTCCACCCAGCTCACACATATATAATTAGAACAGAAAATAGAAAGCTTCACACTGAATTGTCTTTGATACCGGGGGAGGCCCCACCATGCCTATCACCCCCAGGGAAGCCAGGCCACTTGGCAGGAGGTATTTTCACAGACCGAGGGAGGTCTGCTCCCTATTGCGGATGCTGCTCAGATATCTACCCAGAGCCTCACTAAGTCTCCCTGTGCCCCTCCCCACCTCAGACTTCAAGACTGGGCTCACCTCTATCCCCCACCACGGGAATGGCAACACCTTCTTCAAAAGGGGTTAATAATAATTTCTACTGACACTGAAGAAAATGATCTTCCTCATGAAGAAGAAAAATTTGAGATCTGTAAAACTCCAGTCTCCTAAAACAATCATTACCTGAAACTAAACTTACTCCTGTCCTTCTCAGATTTCCTGGAGTAGATATATGGATAATTCTCAGAGAAACTGGGTCTCTGGAGCTTCTTCATCTTCACATCTGCCGGGGAGGAAATGGACAAAAGTTTCCAGGCATTCTTGGTCCAAATTCCCTGCCATGCTGTCTGGACTATGGAGAGGCCATCAGAATTCTAGGAATTGATGAATTAAATTGTAGAGAGTCTTCTGGGCAGAGAGCGTCTACAGACACAACATCGAGATTCCCACCAGCCAGCTCTGCTCCAACAAACATTAGCACTTCCAAAAGAATGTATCTCTTACCCTAGACATGAAATTTCTAGGTCAAGCCCCACTCAACCAAGACATATCATGTTGTTCAAGATGATTATAGTAACAATTGAAATTACTACTGTAACTGCTCCCACATGAGGATGATGGTGGTGACTTGGGACCATGTCCACAGCCATGAATGTCGCAATTCCTGCGGGAGGTGATTGCATACATTATGACATTTAATTCTGTCGTCGCAGCCTTGCAGCCCCAAATTCAACCAAATACATCCAGAGATCTCTGAAGTTAATCAGCCTCATTTTCTTATTGTGACTATCCTGGTAATCAACTTCCTCTCAAACGGGAGATGGTGTTTATTTTGTTGTGAGTTGTAGTTCATGAAGACTTTGTCTCTGTCTCAATCCTGACCTTGGCATTGCATCTTGTGTCCCCTGGAAGACACCAAACAAAGTTGACAGGGACACTGTTGCCCCGCATCTGACAGAGTACTCTTGTGTATGCTGCCACTTGCAGAATCTCCAAGTCAAGGGTCTACCTGGTTGGTCCCAGAGGCTTCTGTCTATGGGTAACTCTGCTTCTCTCTGGCGCCTGTGACTCCATCTTGCTGGTGGCCAAATATCCCGGCATAAGGAGTGTTTGTATTTCTCACTTTGGCCAGTGCACCCCACCCTGCAGTTTCACTTCCACCACTGTAACCTGAACATGAAGTTACTTTGTCCTCTAATGAACTGCTGAGCTCCTCGTCTCTGGCTGCGGGCCCTACTTTGCATCTGAGTTTAGATGGGCCTGCAAGCTGTGTCCGTCCACATGTAAATAAATGTCTGCCACCTGTCAGGTGTGAGCAGCATCCAGATGGAGCAGGCCAGTCCCCTTAAGGACTCGTTGCCACCCCAGTGGCCCACTTACCCCACTGTGGCCACTCATTTCTCTTCCCCTGCATCACTCACTTTCACATAAGCCACACTCCCTACCATTTGATAATGCCACGGGAAAAAGCTAATTCTCAACTCAAGAGCCACATGCCCATACAGGACAGAATGAAACCACAAATATTTTGAAAAATCTGCTCAGATGTCTATGAAAAACCAATACCTACCACCAGCTCCTTCTCCACATTTTGCTTCTGCCTTTTTCTGTATTTTCTTCCTCAATTCACTGTCCTCCGTCAGAATCCTGTGCCGTCCTGACTGGGCAGGACGAGGAGGAGCCACAGGCCACCTAGAAGCCTTTCCACAGGCAAGGGCTTGACAAGAAGCTCAGTGAGCAGCTCTGGTCCCAGGGAGAGAAACACTCACCCTCTTCCAAACACAAATAAACCATGTGCCCATGCAGAAAGGTGGAGTAGCCTCGCTTGGTACACTTGAGGTGGTAGGGGCTAAAAAAAGCCAGGTCTTGTTTTTTATGAATCTTTTAGGAATATATAAATAAATGTGTTTATTGTAAGAATACTAGAACACACTGATAAGCAAAATGAGGAAAATAAAAACCACCTTTAATTACATTAGATATAATCGCACTAACGTGTTGGTGTTTATTGTCCCACACTTTCTTTTTTAATTGGCAATTGGGGAAGATGGTGTGCAGCAGATAAATTGCATCCAGCAGCCTCCTTTGCCTTAACGGTATATCGTGAACAACTTTTATTGCTATTGAATATTCTACAGAATCATTTTAATGGCTGCTTGATAGTACACAGTTGGACATACAATTTATTTTTAACCTGCTTGTTTGGGTGTTTTTAGCACTTTCTTTTTACACTACTCTAAGTGAGGCTTTGATGATACGAAGTATGACATCACGTACATACATCAGCATTTCCCAAAGGAAAGCTATGTTTATGGTGAGTGACAATGTTAAGTATTCGCCGGAACAGATGACATTGAGTCTATGATTCAATTCACTATCAGTCAGTTCCCAGGTTACAAATACCTATGATTTTATGATTTAAAGTTTCATGCTACATAAGGTCCACGTAGGCAACAGGTATCTGTCTGTTCAGCCTGCCCCTGAGTGGACTGTTACATACAACACTTATGGGGACCACATCTAATCGGGAAGGGAGTGATAACAGAATTTGGGGATGCGTGCTCTGGAGGGTGTGGCTGCCTTGGGAGCAGCATGCCGTCCTAAAAGCAACATGGATTAGAAATACGGAAGAGGACAATGTTTTCAATGATACAGAGCCGGTGTTTTGAATCTTAGCAACATCCTGGTCTAGAAGGCTAGATATGGACTGAAGAAAACATCACCCAGGAACCCTGAGTGGTGGTCCTGCTATCCTAAGGAACACTGAGAAGCATTATAGATCACGGTAAGATCTGACAGCATTTGTGAACCAGACTGTGGAATGCGGTTGCCTGAGTTTAACTCCTAGCTGTCACTACTGGAAAGTGACGGTGCTGATCTCGGTCCATTACTTGCCTTCCCTGCTGCCTGTTTCCCCAACTGTGTAAAGGGGATCGTACAGACTCCAGAAGCTTGCTCAGGGCATTAAATAACCCTGTGAGCATAAGGCACTTAGAACTGTGTCCAACTCATGAACAGCTGTGTGTTAAGTGTTAACTGTCATCAGTGTCAAGAGAAGGAGTTTATTTGGCACCTAGAGGACCATCTTCATTCTCATAGCGTCTATAGGAAAGAAGACAGTGGCCAGACTTGACAGGCCCTTCCACTTCCTTTTTTTTTTTTTTTTTTGCTAATTGTACAAAACTTAGTTTGAAAAGCAGTTTCCATTCCCTGCACACAGACCCCAGCTGGTGGCCGAGGAAACATCTCTTCATCTCTTCTTGGATAGCTGAACCAGGTCCTCATGCTGCTGTGGTCATTTATGGTCATCTTTGGTGAGTCCAATAACTTGAGTTAGGACTGAGGTGGCAGCAGATGAGGTCTCCAGCTCCTGAAAGCCCTGAGGGTTTATCAGAACCTGGGGACCAATAGGAATGCTCGGGTCTCTGCTTCAAGCTCAGAGAGCAGTCTGATGCACAGCAGTGGGCTCTGGGCAAGTCACACTGCAACGCATCCTTGTCCTTAATGTTCAAGGTCGGCTACTTTACCGTTCCCGGGTTATGAGTTCCTGCTTTGATATCTCAGATAATTCATAGAGTAGTATATTCTCATAAATACAGTTTTTATAATTTCAACATTTACTACTTCTCCGTGAGAACTATTTAGACAGTTATCTCCAAGATGGGGTTTGGAGATGCATGGACACCCTTTGCTCAGGCTCTTCTGTTGAGGAGGACAGGACAGGAGAGCTGCTATAAGGAAACGAGATTCCTTTCTCTCCTTTCAGGAGACATTAAACCAACATTTGTTAATAAGTAAAAAGACTCTCACATAAAATATGGCCAGAGAAAAGAAATCCTTTCAAGGTGGGTTTGGCTTTCAAAATTATGTGTGCTGGTCTCAGCTCATCAATAAGCAAGGTTGTGGCTGGACCAGCCTTCATGGGTCTTATCATGACTGCAAGATGCCCTTCAGTAATAACGGTCAGGAAACTCTGGAAAGCTAAATGTTTATTACTCACAGAGCCTGGAAACTACACAGCACCCCTGGAATCACACAGCGAGGTCGTGGGGAGAGAGACAGCATGGGTCTGGGGTTCGGTTCTTTTTTTTTTTTTTTTAAGATTTTATTTATTTTTTTTCTCTCTTTTTTTTTTTATTCTTATGTTAATCCCCATACATTACATCATTAGTTCTAGATGAAGTGTTCCATGATTCATTGCTCGTGCATAAGATTTTATTTATTTATTTGACAGAGAGAGAGAGAGCGAGAGCAGGAACAGGAGCAGGGAGAGTGGGAGAGGGAGAAGCAGGCCTCCTACAGAGCAGGAAGCCCAATGCAGGGCTCAAGCCCAGGACTCTGGGATCATGACCTGAGCCGAAGGCAGACGCTTAACGACTGAGCCACCCAGGCGCCCCTGGGGTTCTGCTCTTATTGGGCTGGAGGCTGGGGGCCCACAGTTTCACAGGCTCACTCTTTGCTGGTGAATTAAAACAAATGATCACAGTCTTCTGTGGATGCCTCCGCATCAAAGCTTAAGTCAGGCACAAAGTCGGGCCGAGAGAAAACCCCAGCTGTCAGGGTTTACACTACAAACTCTGATTGGGTGTTTCCTGATGAACTCTTGGTGATGTGGGATATCGTGTAGTGGACTCATTCGGTGTGCAGGAGGTTGGTGGGGAGAGGGGAAGGACGAGGAAATGAGAGAATCACTGAACATCTGGCGTCCATCCGTGGGACATGCCCTGGGTGCTCCCTCTGGTCAAGGGAGGGGTTTGCACCTGCCTTGTGATTGTAACATGAGTGGGGGCCAGCTGGTGCTTGAGGGAGATTGCATTGTTGGTGATAATGGAGCAGAGGAACAGAAAAGGGGGTGATGGGGAGTTCGGGGTCATTTTAGCAGAGTAATAGAAATGTCTAAACTGTAAGGGCAAATGCTCTGGGCTAACCTCAGGTTTTTGATCCCCTCACAGCTCCTGTCAGTGAAGAGGCAGGTGAGTCATCTACATCCTTACTGTTCCGGGGTCTAGTTTGTCCATCGCCCGGTTCCCATGAGGTCCTGCAGAGAGGGACGAGGACAGGCCGTGGAGACGTCCCAGTGTTGCGGCTCCCCTGGGCCAACCCGCCTCCGGCCACTTGGCTGGGTGAGGACGGCCTGCCCAGGCGGAGTCCCCTGCCTGTAGAGCCCCAGGTGCCGGGGAGTGGCATCTGGAAGAGGGTGTGCGGCCCGGACAGCCAGCCCGCGGGGGAGGATGGTTCTCCAGGCCCCGGGGACCATAGCTCCTCCGTGAGGTCTGGCTGAATGTCCTCGCAGCTGAAAACAGCCGCTCTCTGAGCAACACGGCCCAGAGCGTGTGCGTGGTTGGGACGGCCGGGCTGCTCTGGCTCTGGGTGGCGGCGGGGGCGCTGTCCCGCGCAAGTCAGCGAGCATCCCCGCAGCGCCTGCGGCAGGGCAGGCGCACTTGCCTTCCCCAAACAGGCGCCGAGCGGCTCCCGGGCCGGGGTCCGCCCGCCCCGTCTCCACAGCATCGCTGAATTCTGCGTGCCCTCAGACCTGTGCTACCTTCCTAACGCGTGTGACCACAACCAACCTCACCTTGCTCTTCTTGACTTAAAGCTGTGCTCACCAAAGGAAGTTCAGAAAACGGGATTTTATTCTGTATGTACATGAGCCTGGACTGAATCTAGAGAGATGGAGGATTGTTCCCGGACCTTGCCAGCACCAACCGCCAAGTGGAAGGGGCGCTTGGGGCTCCAAGGCACCGTCCTGGGAGAACAGACCCCTCTTGTCTCTCCTTTCATGGTGAGACATGAATGGGACAGGGATGCCAGGGACCGCTCCAGGAGCCTGTTCGGGAGCAGGACTCGTCCGTTGCATCCACGCTGTGCGTGAATGATCCTTAGCAACGGACTCACAGGCTCACGTGGTCATCCAGCCGCACCCCGAGCCTGTGAGATTGCCCATCACGTGCCTTTTCAGCGGCATCTCTAATCGTAATGCAGAATGTCTGCCCCCTACCCCAACAGCATTCTCCCTGGGAATTTTTCCAGTTTCTGGATGAAGTCTGTGCTAGTGGTTTAAAAATCAGCTTGATTATAAGTCCCACAGCCAAGTCCCCAGGGGATCCAGTCTCCATCAGTGAAGGAGGGCAAAAATCTCAAATTAAGCTAATTGTTTCTGCAACCCACCTTTTCTGCCCTCCTGATTTCATTTTTTATAACCCAGATTTTTCGCCTGATGTCCAACAGGTAAATCTGGTTCTCCACCTGGAAGAATCAGTAGCATGTTTTCCAAAAATGATGATTCTAAATTTCACAAGCTTCCTGTTGCATTTTGGTTCTGGTTCTGCAGGGGTATTTTATGGGCCACTTCACCCCTTATATGGCTGACCTCTGCTTCCCTATGCTACACATCCAAATTCTGGCTGTCATGCCACCGTTGAACAGGGGCAGGGAGATTTTTGTTTGAGATATAACTTAGTTCCTCACCTCGAGGTCAAAATCCTCAACTACAACCCTGAAAGGTAATGCAAATGTCCCAGACACAGAAGGGGCCTGGTACCATAAATAAGCAAAGTCACAGGGTGGAATCTGAGACAGGCAGTCCCAGGGGAAGACATTTATTTTTGGCAATGACTTTTATTCACTATGGTCAGCTAAACCTTGAATGAAAGCTCCCTTCCACCTAATTACACATGGGATGGGTGGGGAAGTGTTTGGAAACTAGTCAGGTGGAAAGTTCTGAGGTTTGAGATACAGGATCTTATTCCAGTAACCAGTCTATGCCCCAGATACCCAGGCCCCTTGGCGGTTTCCTCCGGCCAGGCAAGAAGAAGACGAAGAACGTGAATTTAGAACACAGCATAGGGTCTTCAAAGGCTGGATCAAAGCAGAGGGGGTGGGAAAGCGACGTGCCCCCTGAGGACAGTGGTCCCCCCTTGTGACATCACCAATAGAGAGGGCTAAGCAGGAGGAACTTCACTCCTGTATCCATGTAAAAGATTATGTAAGCAGGAGGAACTTCACTCCTGTATCCATGTAAAAAATTATGTTTACTTGGACATTCCCTGCCATTGACTCAGTGTTTTGAGTCCTCACCTTCAAACTCCTATGTTGAAACCCTAATCCCAGGAGGATGGTATCTGGAGGTGGGGCCCTTGGAAGGTAATAAGGTCATGGAGGTGGGGTCCTCATGATGGGATGAGTGCCCTTAGAAAACGAGGCCAGAGAGCTAGCAAGTAAAGATACACAAGAAGTCAGCCGTCTACAGCCTGGAAGAGTGGCCTCACCGGAATCTGGCTGTGCGGCACCTTGATCTTAGACTTTCAGCCTCCAGAACCCTGAGAAATAAACCCCGAGAAAATTATGGTACTTTGTTACAGCAGCCCATGCTGACTCAGATACCCCTCAGGACAAGAGAGAACCTAGCCCTGAGTAGGTAAGGTGGGGGTTGGAACCTCCGTCCTGCCTGGAGGGGAAGGGGCTGCTTGGCCCAAGAGCACAAGAAGCGGTCAGGCATCTGGGCTCTCTGCAGAAATGGCAAATCCCGGGGAGCCTGGGTGGCTCAGTCGTTAAGCGTCTGACTTCGGCTCAGGTCATGATCCCAGGGTCCTGAGGATCGAGCCCCACTTCGGGCTCCTGCTCGGCGGGAAGCCTGCTTCTCCCTTACCCACTCCCCCTGCTTGTGTTCCCTCTCTCGCTGTGTCTCTCTGTCAAATAAATAAATAAAATCTTAAAAAAAAAAAAAAGAAATGGCAAATCCAGTCCCCTGACGCCCTCTCTTGCAGACTGGCTGACCCTCCAGGCTCCCTCTGTTGTCTTTGAAGGAGACAGCATAGATCTGATGTGCCAGAAGAAAAAGGACTGGTGGAAAATCCAGACTATGGCCTATTACAAGGATGGAAAAGAGTTACAGCTGTCAAACGAAGTCTCTAGCTTTTCTATCCCACATGCAGCTTTGAGTGACGGTGGCAGCTATTACTGTTCTGCTACTGCTGAAAAATACTTTCTGAAGTATTTTCTGAAGTCAAAAGCTTCAAGAAGCATCAGGATTGAAGTGCAAGGTAAGACTTTCCCTCCTGTGGGAGCCGGGCTGGACGAGACTGGAGCACAGCAGGGTGGGTCCCTGGAGGGAACACCTGCCCCCACACCAGATGGGAACCAGAGTCCTGTGGTTTGACCGCAGGAGGGAGTCGTGATAGGTGACAAGTCTGGTCTGAATGTCTTGTTTGCTGGGGTTGCTTTTGAGCAGGTACCATCCATCTCACTGCTCGGGGCTCTTGTGATTCTTCTCTCTAGAGCTGTTTCCACGCCCTGTGCTCACTGTCAGCCCCTCCTGGCCCACTGAGGGGAGCCCGGTGACCCTGACCTGTGAGACCCAGCCTTCTCCACAGAGGTCAAATGCTCAGCTCCGATTTTGCTTCTTCAGAGATGACAGAGCCCTGGGGTCTGGCTGGAGCAGCTCCCCAGAGCTCCGGGTCCCCGCCATGTGGACGGAGGACTCAGGGTCCTACTGGTGCCAGGCAGAGATGGTGACTCCCAGGGTCAGAAAACAGAGCCTCCAATCCCAGATTCACGTGCAGAGTAAGTATCGTTGGGTCTGAGCGTGGGGAAAACAGGAGTCCAGCAGCTTCACTTCGGCTGCTCGTCTTTTGGGTTCTCTTGCAATTCCTGTCCTTGTAGAAAGTGGGATGTGAGCTAGAGAATGGGCGTTTCATAAAAATAACAAAGGGGGGACAAAGCTCCTGTTAAAAAAACAGAACGCAATGGAGTAAATGTGAAGATGGAATTGACTTTATTAAGCATTCATGAATCAGCAGGATCCTAGCTAGCAAGCAGAGAGATGCTCAGAGGAGTTGTAGGAAATGGAAGTTTTTTATAGGCATGAGGTGGGGGAAGGGGGTTATTAGCAAAATAAAAGAGGATTTCTTCAGGCCAAGACATCATTTGCGGGAGGAGGGAACTTCAAAGTTTTTTGTTTTTTTTATCATGCAGATGACCTCATTAGTGTGGATCAGGAAATTTCAGATTGACTTATAGACGGTCATATTCCAGGGATAGGCTGAAACTGTAATTAAGTCTTGGTTTGATGTCAGTGGGGGACAAATACTCCATTTTGGGCTCTTTTTCTTCTTTTCTAAACACTCCTTATAATCTTTCTCTTCTTTATTAAAGTCACATCCATCAGTCATATCTCCACTGATCACTTCGTGCCTTGGTGTTTAGGAGTGGGCTGGGACTTTACTCAGCAAGCACCTGCTCCCCAGTGGCTCTGCAGATGGCCCCACATGCTGGCTTGCAACACAAGTTGGTTTTATTAGAAGGCACCGTGGTGCTCCAGTGTCGGGGGATAAATGAAACATCAGAGAAAGCAGAAATCTGAGTGAACCAAGCGGCCAGAGGAGGGGTGGCAATTCTTGTGGACCCTTGAAACTGGGAATAATGGAGGAATTGTCATTGATATTGTTAGGGGGGACAGTGCCTTTTCTGAGGTAGGACTGATGCTACCGGGGACCCCTTCACTCAGTGCAGAATGCAGCACTCTGCACAGCGACCCCTCCCCCCAGAAATGTTTTCCTGTCCATGGAGCAGATGACCCATCACACATTCTTTAGTGATCCCATGAAATTAGACAGGAAGGGGGTTGGGACATGCAGTATCTGCATCCACATTCTTCAAGAGTAATCACCGCGGATTCCCTACCTTAGTGTCCTTATAATGGATTACATGAGCCCTACCTGTATTCCCACTTCAAGCATTAGACTGAAGCCAGTCACGGCCTGGTCCCAGAGCCCTCTGACGTCAGCTTCTCACCTGTCGTCTTCCATCCGTCTAGGAGTGCCCGTCTCTAACGTAAGCTTAGAGATGTGGGCCCCCAGGGACCCGGTGATCGAAGGAGGGGATCTGATCCTCCTCTGCTCCGTGGCCGAAGGCACAGGAAACATCACATTCTCCTGGCACAGAGAGGACACGGGAACCAGGGTGGGAAGGAAGACCCAGCGTTCCCTGTCTGCGGAGCTGGAGGTCCCAGCCGTGCAGGAGGGTGACGCCGGCCGCTATTACTGCAGAGCTGACAATGGCCACGACCCCATCCAGAGCAAGCTGCTGAGTATCCGTGTGAGAAGTGAGTCACTGCTGTGGAGCCCCAATGGCAACTGGAGTGTGGGTCACCCCCGCAAGTTAGACTGTGGACATCCTTCTTTCCAGGGAAGGGAAGATAACGGGGGCTGGACTGGCATAGGAAAACACAGGCTGAGAATGACGAATGACCATGTCTTTAGACAGTAGCCCAGACTTGATATTCCCCCAAATTTCTAAAGACATTATTGAGAATCTTAGAGACACACAATGACCAAGGGGCCAGGCCCTTCGCTGAGGTCCTAGTCTGGGGTCTGGGTGTCTACTGTGGCCTCACAAACCCTCTCCGCTGGTCCCTGTCTCCCTCAGTCCCAGCGTCCCGCCCCGTCCTCACCCTCAGGGAGCCAGGGGCCCAGGCCATGGCAGTGGGGGACGTGGTGGAGCTTCGCTGCGAGGCCCAGAGCGGCTCTCCCCCGATCCAGTACCGGTTTTATCACGAGGATGTCTCCCTGGGGAACAGCTCGGCCCCCTCTGGAGGAGGAGCGTCCTTCAACCTCTCTCTGACCCCAGAACGTTCTGGAAACTACTCCTGTGAGGCTGACAATGGCCTGGGGGCCCAGCGCAGCGAGGCGGTGACACTCAGCGTCACAGGTGGGTTGATGGTCCCTGGATACAGGAGCATTATGATTAATGGCTCTGCCCCAGCAGTCTTCACTGGTACCACAGTGGGGTGTTGGAAGGTGGGTGGAGGTCCAGGTGATGCCTGCTGTGTGGAGGAGGTTGGAGAAGGTGATCTCAGTGCCTGGCTGCTTCTCTTCTCTCCACACCAACCTGGAAAGTACACATTATAATTAGATAACGTGTGAACTTATATTAACCATTCCTGCAGAGTATTAGACCAGGATTCCAGGACCCAAGCCTTGACCCTCTAAGGCTGACGCACTGGTGTCTTCCCTCAGGGACCGGTGGCTACAGAAGAGACCACGTCACAGCCAGAGTTCTCGGGGCGCTGTGTGGTGGCCTCGGCTTCATAACTGCTGTTCTGCTGTCTTATTACTGGTCTCGCAAGATCTCAGGTTGGTTACCTACCGTTTGTTTTGATTGCCTTTTATTGCTGTGAACTTTTCCATTACTGATACGGATTGGATTTGAAAAAAAAAAGAAAGAAAGAAAACCTCCCCAAATCTGACGAATGCTTTTTACACGTTATGATTTTCTAAGGTTTCATGCAGCGGACAATGCTGCCATATTTTAGAATATGTCATGTCCCCCCTGTGTGTAGATTAAAACCATTAACACAGTCCTTCATGCTTGCCTTTTAAATAAAAATGTCCAATTATTAAATCATCTAATAACCTTCAATAGACATAATCAGTTTACATGCAGTGGAGTGAAACATAATAAGTGGCTGGATTTAAAGGAATGAAAACAATTTAGTACATTTTCTCCTTTATTTATCGATTTCTTATTAGTTACCTACTCATGGCAAGAGCAGTGACTCCTCTTTGAATTCTTGGGTGTCTCATATGGGTCACGTGGGGCATCTTCATGCACACATGGTGGCTGGAGCTGGCCGGAGGGGGGGACCTTGACTGGGACTCTCAGCTAGAACACACACAACCTCTCAGAGTGGCCTGGACCCCCTCGCGGCATGATGCTGCTGGGTACTCAGACATCTTACATGCTGTCTTCCGCTTCAAAAGTAAGTGGGATAGCAAATCTGCAATGCCTTTTCCAACTAATTGCAGATGACTCGGTTTCATCAGGTCCCTAACAAACTTGCCTGGAGGCAAGGGGAGGGAGCACAGCCTCCACCTCCAAATGGAGGTCTCAATGTCAAAGAATTTACAGCCATGTTTTTAACATTTCCACACAAACCACTACACATTCCAGTCCATGCCTCCCCGCCCCACCAGACTTCCTGAAGCTCCGGCCCCTGGGCCACCCTGTCTGGGTTTGGCAAGTGCCCCACAGGACCAGCGGTTCCAGAGCCAGGTCTCTCTCCCGGAGCCTCGTAGTTCTTCCCTATCCTTTCACCTCTTCAACACTGTAAATAGACTTCTACCAATATTTCCAGTTCTCGGAAGAAAGGTCTGTTCAATTTCTTCTTCTGTCATCACTGGAAGCATGAAAGCACGACCTTCGCTAACCAACACTCCCATAAAGCTGCTGTGTTTTGGGCATGACAGTATGTCTGTATTATTTGTAAGAACAGGAATTTTGAGGACTCCTCTAAGTGATATCTCATACTGACCCCTACTCGTACTCTGCTAGCCAAGACATGCTACCAATGACCAACTCTTACAACTGTTACGTATGGCAAGCTTACACATGTTATCTGTAATTATAAAAAATAATTTTTAAGTGTGTATTATGCTCCAGGTTTAACAATCTTGGGGAAGTTAAGTGGGCTACCTTGTTCATACAGCCACTAGGAGGCACAGCGAACACGGAGTATACTGGCCCGGCCACAAAGCCTCAAGCCTGCCTAGAACTGACCTTAACGATTCTCCTCTTGCACATTTCCCCCATCCCCCGCTTCGGTGAGGTGTCATTTATTAATCTCTAAGATACAGGACAAGCACTGGGCACAAAAGAAATGCAAGATAAACTTTTAAACTCTTGCAAAATGCTTCCTTAAATCTATCAACTACCACAAGGTGAAAGAAATTTTGGAAACTCATCAGATAGTGCAAATGTAATTCAGTTTTTTCAAGTCCAGTGGAAGTTATATTTTTTAAACAGACTATCTAAGACTAAGGAATTGTGATTTTTTGCTTTTATTATAGGTTTTAATTGATAAAAATATGTGGATATGAAGAGACAGGTTGTTTGTTAACATAAAATAATTTCTAATTCATTCATTGTGATGAATTCTCCCACTTTTCAAGTTACATCCCGATATACTGTTGATTCAAATATAGAAACAATCTACAAAGCAATAAAACATTTACTTGCTCCTTTTCAGTTTTTACACAAATTATTTTTTTCGTGTCTAATTATACGCTCAAGTGCCTCTGGTATCTTATGTGGATAAGCTTGTCAGGTTCCTATTTTTGAGGGAAACTTTTCTAGTATTTCTTTGCTATGTAACATATTCAAATACCCCTTTTAATGAAGCTCCAGCATTCTTATTTTATTAAGACTATTTCTCAGAAGCAACTTTTAATTTTTGCTAATACCTCATTAGTATCTGTGAAGATAATCCTATATTTCTCTTTTCAGCTATTAAATCAACTAATTATAATATACCAGAATACCTAATATTGACTAATCTTTGCATTCTTTGTAAAAATCCAATTTTAGTTGATGCATTTTTTTTAAAGATTTATTTATTTATTTGAGAGAGCGAGAATGAGAGAGAGAGAGTACATGAGAGGGGGGAGGGTTAGAGGGAGAAGCAGGTTCCTTGCTGAGCAGGGAGCCCGATGCGGGACTCGATCCCGGGACTCCAGGATCATGACCTGAGCCGAAGGCAGTCGCTTAACCAACTGAGCTACCCAGGCGCCCCTAGTTGATGCATTTTTAACATAAACTAGCGTTCTTTTGAAGTTTTTTTTTTTTCATTAATAGTAATGTTGACATTTGCCAGGTTTGTTGTTATTGTGATCTTTTCTGCCTTTTGTACTCACCATTACAAAGGAAGCTCAACATTTTCCTTCTTTTTGTATGTCTTTTGTGCTCTGGAATAGTTTACATAATTATCTGTTGTCTCAAGATTTCCTGGCACTCCCCTGTGGAAGCTGCGGCTGGTGGGTTTTGGGGGAGCGGGTCCTCGACAGCTGTCACCATCTCTGCTCTTGTAACTAATCTTGTGAGAGGCATTGCTCTTGCTCACGGCCACCCAGCCCTCCTTTACCCCCGGGCGCAGGGACAGTTAGTTTCCCTGTCTCCTCGAAGTGAGACACGGCCAGTGAGATGCCGGCCGCTTGCATTGTTTCCTGGCAGAAGCATTTAGGAGCGAGGCGTTGATGTCCCGATGTCCTTCCCACGCGCTGGTGCTCATGCAAACACGTGCTGGGTTGACAGTGTCACCAGATGGTATGGCCTCCAGCAGCAGCCTCGGTCCCCGAGTGACTCCGTCCCCTAGTGACAGAACCCCCGGCAGATTTTTGACAGGTCTGCAGCACAAGTGGGAAATTTACAAATCTTTGCTGCTGCAAGCCCCTGCAAACTGAGGTTGGTTTGTTAATGTAGCAGAACACACTCCACCCTGACTGCCACACTCTGCCCACTGTTTCTTTATCTTCTGGGGAATTTTCCTAGAAAATCATCTGTTTTATCCAGGCTCCTAAATTTGCTTACTTGGAATCGAGTGAAGTAGTGTCCTGTGATTCTTCTGGCTTCCCCGTGGTTGCATTTATCCCTCTGTGCCTTCTCCTTTCACATTCATGAGTGGCATCGAAAAAGGAGTATCCACCCTTTCGATTCGAAAGTGAAGCTGCTAGAATGATTTATTTGATCTACCAGTTTGCTTTCTAATTCTGAAATTTCTGCTTTTATCTTCCTTAAGTTGCTGCACTCTGTTCTTGTTAGTCTTATTCTTTAGAACAAACTGGACATTTAATATATTTGCTTTCTTTTGTCTTATATATTTATATATGTATTTAGTAGCTTAAGACTTAATTCCCTTAAATGTATATGTTATAGATATATCCAGATTTCTTCACCGTTTTGTTATGAATTTCCAGTTACACTAAGATCAAAGATCATTTATACCATACTCATTTTTAAGAATATTTTTGAAGTTTTCTTTAGGAGCCAAGATATCATCAGTTTTTGTTATTGTTCAAAAGTGCTTAGGAAGAAGACTAAAGTCCATTTTAAAAATAATTTATTCAGGAAGGAGTTGCTAGAATCACATACACTGATTTCATACTGTTTGAAGATGTGCATCCCTCATCTTGTGGTTGAATGACTGTTCGGCTTGGTAGAAAATCCTGAGATCCTTCTTCCTTCCCTTGAAGAAAATCATTTAGTTCTTCCTTCTCTAACACTGTCTCCAAAAAAAACTGATAAAGTTAGAGCTCCAGCTGGGCTACTAGGCAATATTTTTCATGATTGCTGAGCTGCGTCTAAACTGGAAGCGCTCTTGGGGCGCCTGGGTGGCTCAGTCGTTATGCGTCTGCCTTCGGCTCAGGTCATGATCCCAGGGTCCTGGGATCGAGCCCCGCTTCGGGCTCCCTGCTCCGCGGGAAGCCTGCTTCTCCCTCTCCCACTCCCCCTGCTTGTGTTCCCTCTCTCACTGTGTCTCTCTCTGTCAAATAAATAATTAAATCTTTAAACAAATAAATAAATAAATAAATAAACTAAACTGGAAGTGCTCTGAGTTGGGTTATAAATGCTCGGTGGACAGCATAAATGAGCATACCCCCAAGTGCAACACAGCTCTTGAGACTGATCATGTCCCTCATAGTGGCGTCTGCTCCCAGCCATGTGGACTTGTTCCCTGAGCTGTTAGTTGAGGACCAGGAAAGAGCTCCTTGACCACTGGTGATGCAGCTGACCCATCCATGCTGATACGTTGTGCTTCTTGCTCTGCGTCTCTCTGTAAAGCTAAATGGTGCAAAGGAGAGCCCCATGGGTCTTATGAGTATCAACATCAAGCCTGACCCCAAGACCACTGCTTTAGAGTGGGGGTTGCAAATATCAAAACATTTAAAAAGTGAGAATGTTCCACCTAAACAAGGAGAGCAGTCATCAGCAGTTAATATATATTTGGCAATAATTGAAAGAGCAATAAAAAAATCCAGGAACAGTGACCCATGCCTGTGGGGTTTGCCATTTGAAGTGGTGTGTTAGATCAGTGGGGAAAAATAATGGATTGTCCAGCTAACAGTGCTGGAGAAAATAAGTAGTCGGGCGCCTGGGTGGCTCAGTTGGTTAAGCGACTGCCTTCGGCTCAGGTCATGATCCCAGGGTCCTGGGATGGAGTCCCACATCGGGCTCCCTGCTCAGCAGGGGGTCTGCTTCTCCCTCTGCCCTCTCCCGTCTCGTGCTCTCTGTTTCTCATTCTCTCTCTCTCTCAAATAAATAAATAAAATCTTTAAAAAAAAAAAAAAAGAAAAGAAAAGAAGTAGTCATCAGGACACAACACAATTGGATCCCTACTCTGAATCTTATATCCTACCAGTGACGACACGTGGTTAAGTCAGGGGAAAGTTTTAAGAGATAAAGACGTTGCCCCTAAAATGAATGTTCCTTCATCTGCTTTTCAGGAGGACGCTCTGTCACTCATGTATCCAGGTGAGAACTTTTCCTATTCAAAGTGGGAACTCTAGAGAACTTCCCCATTCATGATTTTCAATACTTACTGCTCCTTCTGCTTATACAGGTCACACAGTATCTTTCTATGATACTCAGCCATGTCTGTATTCATTACATTCATGCCATCAGAGTGCTGACTCTGGGTGGCCCACATGACAAGGTGTTGTCTTGCATACGATTCAAGATTTCTAAATTACTAATTTACATATTCAAGATTATTTATGGAGTACTTTCAATGTATGAGTAAGTTCTTGTTAGGCTTTTAAAGGTGTGAAAATATGCATAAAATGGAGTTTATTTCCACAGGGGACATATTGTTTTATGGAGAATATATGACACATACAATATACAAAAAAGAGAGAGAAATTGATGAGAAAGAAGCAGATGAAGTTCTAGGAGAGCTTATAAGAGAAAAAATTAAATCTCAGGCAATATCCTTCTCCCATTTATAACTTTCGAAAAAGCTAAAGATGAGGAATAGGACATTTTTGTGAGATCAGAGTGGCTATCCTATTAATAAAGAACTTTGTGATTCTGTGGCCCATCTCTGGCTGCCCACCTAAAAGACCACAGCCCAAGAATCTAGACAAAGGGCCATCAAATCACCCAAGCCAAGTGCCATGTCTGCCTGGCTTCTCCCACACTCTTCCCAGCCTGCCTCCTCTCTGTTCTCACTCTTGCCCTGGAGACTATCATGTAGTTAGTTTGCTTTCTCTCAGAGATGCTTCCAGCACAAACCCTCAGGAGCCCACCCACTCCAGCTCACTCTCAGACATGGAGGAGACGCAACCAGAGTATGTCAATGGTGAGTATCCCCACTGGAAGGGGCTCTGGGGCTACGGCCGAGAAGGAAGAGAAGGCAGGTGAAAAAAGCCATGAGGTGGTCTGCACACCCTGACCCCACGAGGCCCAGTCTCAATAAATGACCCTGAGAATCATGTTGGGGTTAGGAGGACAGTCACAAAGCAGGGGTCTGGGAGGGCACATATGAAGTTTGAACCCTTGTCCATGGACATCTTTGAACCATGTCTTTTCCCTGCAGTGGGCCCTGTAGATGTGGATGTGGTTTATTCCCAGGTCTGGAGCATGCAGCCACTGGAAGACTCAGGTGAGAAACCGTGAAGTGGTTCTTGTCAGATGCATCTTCCCAAGAAAGGGGCATCAGGTGTGCAATAGAGGCTTTCATACATCATTTGACCTTGATATGCAATCTGTAGATCCAAGAAGGAGCAAGAGATACTTGCAGGCAGGTTCTCATGGAGAAGCTGAATTACAAAACAAAACAAAACAAAAACAGATGGTCACTTGAGAAGAGACAGTTAGGGAGAATCCGGGATACAAGGCAAAGAGATAACATCAAATCGGGTAAGACTGAGAGTATCTGAAGTATGGTATCTAAAGTCCAGGAGGAGTTGTCCCAGTTGAGCGGGGTCATTGCCAGGCTCCTTTGAAAGGACCTGCCGTCTGGAGATGCCATGGCAGGGGTCGTGAACGCATCAGCCTAATCCAGAGAATCTGCCCTTTGACGTGTAGCCTTGCAAGAATTGAGGCAGTGGTTTTTTAGAAGGGCAGAGTTGTGTTCTTCAAGCTGCTTCTCCAGTGCCCTTGAAGTTGCAGCCTTCAACCATGCCCTTTGCTCTGTGCTGCTTGCTGCTTCTGCTGGAGCCAGGGGCCGCTGGCAGCTTGGCGGGCTTCCTGGGGAAGGGTCACCCGGCTGCGCTCCTCTGGGTCCTCGGCCAGCCTTGCTAATAGCTGTACCATTGCAGCCTGCAGAGAGCCAATGACCCTGTCATTCTGCCTCCCTGCCTGGGACCAGCCCAGCAAAACTGAAAAGGTACAGTCGTGCTTATCCTCCAGGCCCTCCAGGTGCTGGTGTGTTGCCAAGGGCAGGAGGGGGATTGAATTCCGCTCTACCCACCTGGAATGAAAGGAGAAGGAAGCAGCCCCCACACCCCCAAGCTGCCGTGTGACTCAGGCTCTCCCCTCCCTTATCTCTGCAGTGCAGGAACACCTGTGGTCGTTATATGAAGGACATAAAGGGATGACAGGAGAATGAACCCTGACAGAATATTGTCAATAATCCATGGAGACTGCATCAAAGAGAGGAAAGGTTTTGTTCAACAAGCGTTGGTATAGGACTTAGAGCTTGGGTGGTCTTAGAAGGACTGCAGAGTGGACAACATTAAGTCATGGATTTTACAGAACAAGAGAAGCTGGAAACCACACACTAAGCATCGCCATCCTGTGCCCCGGAGCACTGTTAGGGAATAAGGTCTAAGTGGAAACCCAAGAGCTCAGTAATATTTCTTCTCTCCACAGCAAACACCAGGACAACTCTGGAGAACAAGGTGAGCTGCATTCCTGGAGAGTTCCTTCTCCATCTTGCTCCCCACCAGCCATGTTCCTTCTCTCCCTTCAACTGTGCATCTCTCCTAGGACTCCCATGTCATCTACTCTGACGTGAAGGTGACGTAACACTTGGAGGAACTGGGGGGCAGAACACCAACAAGGATGGAACAGCACTAAGGGCTGCAAAAAACTATAAAAATGCCCAACCCTCATGACGTCTCACAGACAGAATGTGCTCCAGGGGCTGAGCAGGCCAGCTGGGTCATCTTCTGGGTCTCATCGTGCTCTTTCCCAATGTCTTCTTCCATTCATTCAATACTTATTGAACTGCTACTGCACCCCAGAAGCTGTGCACAGCGATTACCTTTGTTATCTTCTCTTTTTTAAAATTTTTAATTTAAATTCAATTTAGTTAACATGTAGTGTATTATTAGTTTCAGAGAGAGAGAGTTTAGTGATTCACCAGTTGTGTATAACCCGCAGTGCTCATTACATCACGTGCCCTCCTTAATGCCCATCACCCAGTTACCCCATCCCCCACCCATCTCCCCTCCAGCAACCCTCAGTTTGTTTCCTAGACTTAAGAGTCTCTTATGGTTTTCTCCCTCTCTGTCTTTATCTTATTTTATTTTTCCTTCCCTTCCCCTATGTTCATCTATTTTGTTTCTTAAATTCCACATATGAGTGAAATCATATGGTATTTGCTTCAAAGTTCAAAGAGTTGAGGAAGAATAATAAACATGAGAGACAAGGTTTCACCTAAACCTGCTCTGAGGTGATGTGAACAGAATCCATTTCTGGGCTTCTCTTTGTCTTCCAAACTGGGACTTTGTTGTCTTTTGTCACATACAGACATCTCAAGTTTTAAATAAATCCTCTCTTGCTTTTGTGAGAACTTCAGGGTTGAGTTTGTGGGAAGGAACAGCAGCTTGAGCCAGTTTGCCATATTTGTCCATTCTTGAATGCTTGGTTTATACATTAATCCACATTGATTTAAAGTAACAAGGGTATTTATGTCTTCTTGAAGTGCTAAATGTTTTACATCCATTGGCACAATCATGCAAGGAGTAAGATCACAGCCTTTGGGAACACCTGCCGAGGGTGGAGTCCCAACCCCTTCCCCCACTAATTGTGTAGTCTTGAACAAACTACTTAACCTCCATGTACCTCAATTTCTTCACCTTTAAATGGGGAAAACCATTTGTCAAATATTCATAAATCACATAGAACAATGCCTGCCATATAAGCAGCACTAAATAAGTATTCATTAAATAAAATATGCATAATTATCACTTAGCCTCAAACTTAGTACAAAAAAGTTCAAACAGTTGAGTAGTAAGAATCTCTAACAAAATGACTATCAAATGCAACTATCAGAATTTTCAACACTTTGATTAACATCTTGTATAATCCTCTTCCCTGCTAAAGGTAGGTCACCAATGGGAAGGACAGAGGTGACTGTGGGCTTGGGGTTGGTCATTAATCTACACAGAGATAATTTGGAATATTTTATAAACTATACACAACAAATTTGAAGTTTATCAGAAAAAAAATTACGAATAGTTATAATTATTAAAGTTTGGTATTGAAATAATTATACACCCTTAGCAAGACCACCTAACTTCTGGACTACAAGCACCAGGGACTGGGAGTTAGCAAATCCCAACAATCTAATTGTTATAGGGTGAGGTAATCTCAGCCCTACAGTTAATGTTGGTACCACCTTAGCAGGGACAAACCCCTCCTACCTGTTCTTTACACCCAACCATCCCTGAGGGATATATACATTCTCATTATTAATAGTAACCCTGGCATTAAAACTTCTAGGGGAACATATCAAAACTGTATATAGGGACATAGGTAACCTGATGTATCTCTGCTCAGCCTCCCACTAAACCATCTCAAATCACCCTTATCCATTACAAGTTACTTATCTACCTATTTCTGGCTTGCCAGAACTGGTGGGAAATTAGAGGTGATCAGGAATCCTTCCTTGTTTCCAAGGTCTGTTCTGATGGCTAAGTAGCCAGTGGCCACTCTCACCCGTAGATGGGGACAGTCTGAGAGGTTAATGCTCCTCTTGTCCACACACTTCAGACGCATGCATATGACCCGAATATTCTGCCGTTTGAGGGCTACCACCTGGAGTTGAGAGAAGCCACAAAAATCTATGGATTTTAATATATAAGATCATGTATCTTCGTTGTAGAAAATTTAGAAATACAGACAATAAAAGAGACAACTATTAAACTCACTCATACTTCCATCACTCAGACAATTGTACTATTATTTCAATGTCCGTCAGCCGGAGTATTTCCTATGGATGTGCTCCCATGTACATAAATATGTGATTTTAAAGGAGTAATAACTGTAACCTGTTTTTATTTTTTTAAAAATTGTTATGCTTTCATGCCATTCAATGTTCAAAGATCTTTGTAGTGTTGCTTGGTATGTTTGGATAAATAGTAACTTGTTTTGTAAATTACTTATTTGGGGGCCATTATCATATTGACCATTATTCACCATGATAAACAGTGTTGCAGTGAGTATCCTTGCTTCTAAGCCAATATTTTGGTTAGTATTACAGTTTAGAGAGATTAAGACCTGATACTCTATTCGGAATCAGACAATAACTCGGCAGGATTTCTCCCAAGAAACCTGAGTGATTGTGGGAAGCATCCCTCAGCTTACTGTGTGCTGCTATCAACACAGAAGTGAAGGAGAAAAGAGCAGTCTCCATCGCCTCTGCCTTCAACGTGAGGAAACAGAGATCAAACCCTGGAGGAAGTTCTTGCTTCTTTGCTTTCTTTTCATGCAAAACATCCTGAAGAGCAGCTTCTAGTTCCTGCCTCCTGGGACTCTTGCAAGACCCCGTCGGGCCAGCTGCTGAGAGTCTCTTCTCCAAAGGCTGAATGAGGAGGACCTCATGCTGCTGTACTAGGTACTCAGTGCTGCAGGTACTGCGGGGAGCGGGACAATAGGAATGAGACAGGGAAGCAAGAGGATGGAGACCCACCATGGGGGCATCCCTGGGGCCTTCGTGCAGTCCAAGCGTCTGGCCAATGCCTAGCAGCCAGTCTGGGTCTCCACAGCCAGTCCAATCTCCAGAGATCTTTGGCTAGACCCCAGTATCTGAAGATCTTTGGGAACACCCTAGTTTCCAAGAGTGTGTAGAAGTGGTGCATCTCAATTTCTATCAGGGAAAATGATGGTCCCTCTTAGTCATAAATTTCTGTTCTGATCATATGGGAAAGTTTGTAAATGATGTAATTGGGATTTTTTTTTTTTCAGTACTAAACCCTCCTTTCCTCCTCTGTGCATGTAAAGTAGAAGAATGAGATGCCAAGCAGTGGGGAAGGTGCAGCCTGTGGGGAGACGTGGAGAGCAGCAGGACAGAGCAGGACAGAGAGGAGAGGAGGAGTGGAGTGGGGCAGAGGCCTGGGCATCATGGAG